>NC_041063.1:28455756-28458256 GCF_900634775.1 Gouania willdenowi
TATGAGTAGTATATTAGTATGAGTAGTATGTTTTTATGAGTACTATGTTAGTATGAGTAGTACGTTAGTATGAGTAGTATATTAGTATGAGTAGTACGTTAGTATGAGTAGTATATTAGTATGAGTAGTACGTTAGTATGAGTAGTACGTTAGTATGAGTAGTATATTAGTATGAGTAGTACGTTAGTATGAGTAGTATATTAGTATGAGTAGTACGTTAGTATGAGTAGTATATTAGTATGAGTAGTACGTTAGTATGAGTAGTATATTAGTATGAGTAGTACGTTAGTATGAGTAGTATATTAGTATGAGTAGTACGTTAGTATGAGTAGTATATTAGTATGAGTAGTACGTTAGTTTGATTAGTACGTTTGTAGTACTTTAGTATGAGTAGTACGTTAGTATGAGTAGTACGTTAGTATGAGTAGTACGTTAGTATGTACTAGTTAGTATGAGTAGTACGTTAGTATGAGTAGTACGTTAGTATGAGTAGTACGTTAGTATGAGTAGTACGTTAGTATGAGTAGTATATTAGTATGAGTAGTACGTTAGTATGAGTAGTATATTAGTATGAGTAGTACGTTAGTATGAGTAGTATATTAGTATGAGTAGTACGTTAGTATGAGTAGTATATTAGTATGAGTAGTACGTTAGTATGAGTAGTATATTAGTATGAGTAGTATGTTAGTATGAGTAGTACGTTAGTATGAGTAGTATATTAGTATGAGTAGTACGTTAGTATGAGTAGTATATTAGTATGAGTAGTACGTTAGTATGAGTAGTACGTTAGTATGAGTAGTATATTAGTATAAGTAGAATGTTAGAATGAGTAGTATATTAGTATGAGTAGTACGTTAGTATGAGTACTATGTTAGTATGAGTAGTACGTTAGTATGAGTAGTATATTAGTATGAGTAGTACGTTAGTATGAGTAGTATATTAGTATGTGCAGTACGTTTATATGAGTAGTACGTTAGTATGAGTAGTATATTAGTATGAGTAGTACGTTAGTATGAGTAGTATATTAGTATGAGTAGTACGTTAGTATGAGTAGTATATTAGTATGAGTAGTACGTTAGTATGTACGTTTGTAGTACTTTAGTATGAGTAGTACGTTAGTATGAGTAGTACGTTAGTATGAGTAGTACGTTAGTATGTACGTTTGTAGTACGTTAGTATGAGTAGTACGTTAGTATGAGTAGTACGTTAGTATGAGTAGTACGTTAGTATGAGTAGTACGTTAGTATGAGTAGTACGTTAGTATGTACGTTTGTGGTACGTTAGTATGAGTAGTACGTTAGTATGAGTAGTACGTTAGTATGAGTAGTACGTTAGTATGAGTAGTACGTTAGTATGAGTAGTACGTTAGTATGAGTAGTACGTTAGTATGTACGTTTGTAGTACATTTGAACCGTCAACCCTTCAGTTATAGGACCAGCCACTCTGCACAGAGTCAGATAGCTAGTTAGCTAGCAGTGGAGCTACAAACGGACAAAAACGCGATGTCATGTCTTTTATTGAAGTGTCAAAACAACCAAACACACACGCACACGCACGTAGTTCACTAGGATGGAGAGGGTAAGATTGCTTTTCTGGTTTCCTCAGTGTGTGTGTGTGTGTGTGTGTGTTTGTGTGTTGTATAGATGTAAATTCATAGAAGCAGATTAAACAGATTGTGTCTGGTATCTGTTGATGAGCTAACGTCCCCACGGGGACCAAAGAGTGTGTGTGTGTGTTTAATGTGCCTTCTGTTAGACGGGATGAAAACCAGCCTTCAGCTATTTAATGTCAACACACACACACACACACACACACACACACACACACACACACAGAGTCATTACAGTGAAGAGGCTGACGAGGCACCAAAGCCCTCGAAACCATCCATTGTATTTACGTGTGTGTCTCTGTGTGTGTGTGTTTATAAGTGCGTTTGTGTGTGTGTGTGTGTGTGTGGCATTGCATCAGAGGCTTCATTTATGAACGTAGCACACGCACACACACACACACACACACACACACACACACACACACACACACACACAGTGGTTGATGAGATGAAGGCAGCATAGGAATGTGTGCACGTGACCTCTGACCCTGGAACACACACGCTAACATTCACAAATCTATTGAAATAAGTGATACAATAATAATGAGCAGAAAATGAAACTAAATTATTCAAAGGTCAGGTTTTCTACAACAAATGAGACATGAGTGTGTCCTGTTTTCTGATCCTTTCACCATTCATGGTTGAATGTGGGCATGTTGAGGGCGGGACAGGAAGTCAATTCACCTTCAGAACCTTTCTTCCTCTTTTTTGTGATTATGGCACGTTGCAACCAACTTGAATAGGTGCATATCGCCACCTGTTGTAGTGTAGACGGTACTGTCGTTTCCTGCACAAGTTTTAAAGTGGGCTGTGGTTTATGAAGGGAAACATGTGTACACACATTGGTTTATAAATGAGGCCTCTGCTCTTTCAAAATAAACGTGAGAGAAA
>NC_041063.1:28468256-28485941 GCF_900634775.1 Gouania willdenowi
GTGTGTTTAGCATGTGTTTAACATGTGGTTTAGCATGTGTTTAGCATGTGTTTAGTGTGTGTTTATTGTGTGTTTAGCATGTTGTTTAACATGTGTTTAGCATGTGTTTAGCATGTGTTTAGTGTGTGTTTATTGTGTGTTTTAGCATGTGTTTAGCATGTGTTTAGTTGTGTTAGCATGTGTTTAGTGTGTTTAGCATGTGTTTAACGAGTGTTTAACATGTGTTTAGCATGTGTTTAGTGTGTTTAGCATGTGTTTAACAGGTGATTTAACATGTGTTAGCATGTGGTTTAGTGTGTGTTTAGCTTGTGTTTAACGAGTGTTTAACATGTGTTTAGCATGTGTTTAGCATGTGTTTTTAGTGTGTGTTTAGCATGTGTTTAGTGGTTTAGCATGTGTTTAGTGTGTGTTTAGCATGTGTTTAGTGTAGTGTGTTTAGCATGTGTTTAGTGTGTGTTAGCATGTGTTTAGTGTCTGTGTGTTTCGATTGTGTTAGTGTGTCTTAGCATGTGTTTAACGAGTGTTTAACATGTGTTTAGCATGTGTTTAGTGTGTGTTTAGCTTGTGTTTACGAGTGTTTAACATGTGTTTAGCATGTGTTTAGCATGTGTTTTAACGAGTGTTTAACATGTGTTTAGCATGTGTTTAGCATGTGTTTAGTGTTGTGTTTAGCTTGTGTTTAGTGTGTTGTTTAGCTTGTGTTTAACGAGTGTTTTTTAACATGTGTTAGCATGTGTCTAGGTGTGTTTAGCATGTGTTTAACGAGCGTTTAACATGTGTTTAGCCTGTGTTTAGTGTGTTTTTAGTTGTGTGTTTAGCATGTGTTTAACGAGTGTTTAACATGTGTTAGCAGTGTTTAGTGTGTGTTTAGCATGTGTTAGCATGTGTTAGTATGTGTGTTTAGCATGTGTTTAACGAGTGTTTAACATGTGTTTAGCATGTGTTTAGTGTGTGTTTAGTGTGTGTTGTAGCATGTGTTTAAACATGTGTTTAACATGTGTTTAGCAGTGTTTAGTGTGTGTTTAGCATGTGTTTAACATGTGTTTAGCATGTGTTTAGCATGTGTTTAGTGTGTGTTTAGTGGTGTGTTTTTACCATGTGTTTAACATGTGTTTAGCGTGTGTTTAGTGTGTGTTTAGTGTGTGTTTTAAAGAGTGTTTAACACTGTGTTTAGCATGTGTTTAGTGTGTGTTTTAGTGTGTGTTTATGCATGTGTTTAACCATGTGTTTAGCATGTGTTTAGCATGTGTTTTAGTGTGTGTTTAGTGTGTGTTTAACGAGTGTTTAACATGTGTTTAGCATGTGTTTAGTTGTGTGTTTAGTGTGTGTTTAGCATGTGTTTAACATGTGTTTAGCATGTGTTAGCGTGTGTTTAGTGTGTGTTTAGTGTGTGTTTAGTGTGTTTAGCTTGTGTTTAACGAGTGTTTAACATGTGTTTAGTGTGTGTTTAGTGTGTGTTTAGTGTGTTTAGCTTGTGTTTAACGAGTTGTTTAACATGTGTTTAGCATGTGTTTAGTGTTGTGTTTAACATCTTTTTTTTTAAGTGTGTGTTTAGCATGTGTTTAGTTCTGTTTAGTGCGTGTTTAACATGTGTTTAGCATGTGTTTAGTGTGTGTTTAGCATGTATTTAACGTGTGTTTAGTTTGTGCTTAGCGTGTGCTTGGTGTGTTTCCAGGGCATGGGCGGACGCCGGGCTGACGTTAAGGAACCAAAACCTGTGAACCTACGGCGTTACGTGGCCAGTTTTTGACGTAGAAAAACACGACTAAAGGCGACACCGGACGCTATCGCTGCATCGCTCAGTCAGCAAGAGGAGTGGGCGTGTCCTCCTACGCTGACCTGACTGTCAAACGTGAGGTGCTGCACTCTGATTGGCTCCTGAGTTTGACCTTTGATTTTAAAAAATAAAGCTTTATCAATAACCTTTTTAATCAAACTTTATTTCATTACAATTATATTATAGTATATTACATTTTTTATTAATTTTAAAATATTTTTGTAATGTTCGCTCAAAGCGAGAAGTGTGTGTGCGTGTGTGTGTGTGTGTGTGTGTGTGTGTGCGCGTGTGCGTGTGTGTTTGTGTGTGATGAAGTGGGTCAGGAGGAAGTGGAGCAGTCCCACTGAGGATTCTGGGTAATAGAATCCAACTGTGTTGTGATTTGCCGAAGGTCACGAATATTAATTAACTCGTTAGCTCCTTCCTCCCTCGTTAAGAGGTCAGCCTCAGGTGCGTGTGCGTGTGTGTGTTTCTGATCCTGGTTCTATGTGTTCCTCAGAGCCTCCTGTTCCCATCGCTCCTCCTCAGCTCACTGCGGTTGGTGCCACATACTTTGGATCCAACTCAACGCCAACTCCATCAACGGAGACGGACCCATCATCGAGAGAGAGGTCAGGGTTCTCCTCAGGGTTTTGTGCTACAATGTACTGTAATATATACGATACCCATGCAATGAGACATGATGAAACATAATGTAGAACCTCCTTCTTTTGGACCTGTTTGGTTCTCCTGGTCCTCATCATGTTCTTCTGGTTGTTCTTTCAGGTGGAGTACCGCACGGTGACGGGGATGCTGATTGACACCACGCCTGTGGACAAACCCACACATAAGATTGGCCACTTGGACCCAGACACAGAGTATGAGATCAGTGTGTTGCTGACCCGCCCCCTGGAGGGGGGCACGGGGAACCCTGGACCGGCCCTCAGAGCCAGAACCAAGTGTGCAGGTCAGAGCAGTCACATGAACCAAGCCAGCAGCCAATCAGAGATAGAGTAGCTCATTATCAACAACAACCCACACAGACACACTACAGTAGATAATACATTAAACTTCATATTTAGTGACTGATAAAGTTTTGTGTATTTGTTGTGCGATTATTTGGATTGAAACCATATTGGTGCATCATTGCTTAGCCAGAGCTGCCAAGCCTCACCCTTTGAGTGTGACAGTCACGCAATGTGATGGATTCTCACACCACACGCCACACTTGACATTTCTCAGGCTTATATTCTCCATTTAATACTCTATTTTTTTCATGATAATAAACTTTGGTCCTCATGACTTACCGTAGCTGAGTAACTGATTGACTGACTGAGATAACCAATCCCAGACCAATCCATGTCTCCTTGTGCCTAAATCTAACCAACCACGGCAGGCATCACTCAATAATAAACCAATCAGAAGCAACGTAAGGCGGGTCTTGACGAGCCATGTCTAACGACACCTCACACAACACGCACTGACTCGTCGACATGCTTTTCAGAAAGAAAGTTTCTAGAGGACAGACTGTCTGAGATGGTATGTAACTACCTAATTATGTTCACTGTTTATATTGGTGTGTGTGTGTGTGTGTGTGTGTGTGTGTGTGTGTGTGTGTGTGCGTGTGTGTCTGTTATAGTGTTAGTTTACTCATCTAAAAAACTAACACTGCTGTGTTTTCTTCTCTAACTCTCTGTGTAGCAGAGCTGCTGCTGAGACCTTCTTAAAGAGACAGTGTCCTGAATGTGATTTACTTTAAAAACTACTTTCAAACAACTCAGAGCTGCCCTGAAAAAATCGTCACTACATCATTTAATCACATTTCAGCCTTAATGAAGGAAAAAGTCCAAAATGTAGTTATTGTGCTGCTAGTGATTAATAAAAGGGTCTTTGTGGCTCCACTGACTTTGACCTATTATTGTTTTTATTGTAAAACTATTGATAAAAAAAAATGGTTTATATCACCTATTGTCATTTTAGAGTAAAAATATATAGATATGAATATTGGTCCATATCACCCCAGGCCTAATGTAACCAAAGCAGTAACGTTTTATCTTGAAAAGGATATGAATGTATAAACTGTGTGAAATGAGGCGTTCAAAACACTGTTTAAAGTATGATTTTATTAATATGAGTGTGTTACCTCAATAACTAATAGAAATCACTAGACTGATATACTGTCTTGTTATGTAGGCATGTGATGCTAATGCTAATGCTACACCTACTTTAGTTAAACAAAGTAAAAGACTGTGTGACTATAAGAACATGTCAGACCTTTAGTTTAATGATAAATATACTTAGAACTAGTTTGATAAATTACTTACATACAATTAAAAAAATATTTGATAATTACCTTGTTTTAAATGATCTTTTATGACTTTTTTCCATTTAGGGCCATGATTTTAAGAAGGTGAATTGGTTTGTTTTATTGATAAATAACGTTAAAATAGTCTAAATGATTTAAATGAAAACAATTGTGATGTGATCGTGATTTTACAAAGAATAAATTGTGATATGATTTTTTTTTCCCCCATATCACCCACTTCTACATGTGTATGTCTATGTTAGACATTAACTTAAATGAATTAAAACTCTTATTCAGCTACTAGCAGTGTTATAAACACTGCTAGTAGCTGAATTACACTTGTAGGTTATATCATCATAAATACATAATCTAATGTTCATTTGAACTGTTCTTATGATTATTATTGTATGTAATAGTGTATTTCTATAGACATTGATTCAATGAAAATCACTTGATGTTTGAATGTTTTTACATGATGATCTTTTTAATGACGTCCTTTCTGTTGCAGACAAGGAGAGCTGAGGTAAAGGTAGCACTGCCTTGGGCCACAGTGTTTTAAGTGGGAGCCTCTGTCATCATCAAACATCTGTGATAAACACCTACAACATGAGACATGTCCCCAGATAAATGATGGACAGTTGTTGATGTGAAATATTGACTAATAAATGGATTTTGTCAGAATTCTTGTTAGTTTTCATTTGTAATTTGTGGTTTGATTAAAACTATCATTAGGAGGACACAGTGCAGGGAGAGCTGCTGGTATGGAGGTGATGACATCATTCTGAAGGTAGAAATCAACGTTAAAACAAAGTCATGTTAAAAAAGGACTTTTTTATTTACCGGAATGCGTCAGGTCAATAAAGTCTCACTCTTGTCATTTTCTGAAACTTGGCAGCCCTGGCTTAGTGGAGCATTCATTAGCACGCTGTGCTAAGCTATGTTAGCGCTGAGCTCATCAGGTGGCTAATAATAAGCGGTGAGGTCAATTAAAGCCACAAGCTTCGTTAGCACTGCGCTCATTAGCTGCTAATGGCTGCCAAGTACACAGCATGCTGTTTGTCTGCTGAACACACACACAAAGTTACAGCAGGTGTGTGTGCGTTGTAATTAGCAATTAGCACGTTAATGATGCAGATGCTGCGCAGTGCGGCTGCTCATTTGTTTGTTGCAATATTTGTGTTTTTATCAATGATTCTTTCTCTAGAGTGTGTGTGTGTGTGTGTGTGTGTTTGTTGTGTCAGGTTACAACATGCCAGATTCTCAGACTTGCCTGCTACACGATAAACCTTGACATGATAACGTGTTGTTATAGACACCACAAAACCACACACCTGTACCTTCTGAGGACCGGTGGAGCTCGTGTAGTGTTCCCAGATTTCTTGAGGTCTTGTTTAGATCTTGTTCATGTCTGAAATCTTCTCTGGGTCTAGATCAGGCCTGGATTGGTCTGGTTCTGATGGTCTGGTTCTGGGTATTGATAAAGTCCTGTGGGTTCTCTGGAAAGTTTTTTTTGGGGTTCTAGTTTTGATCTTTGTGTAGTTGTGATACAGTCTTGGTTTAGGTCTTGGAGGGACGGTTTGGGTTTTGCTAAGATCTGCTTTGGTTCTTCTAGGATCTTTTCATCTTCAGTTCGTTAGTCTGTAGTTGTTTTTTGGCCTTTATGGGGTCTTGTGAGGTTGGAATTGTTTCTCGAGGAACTCTTAATGAGGTGAGTGGGTCTGATCGAATTCTTGTTGAGGTGTGTGTGTGTGTGTGTGTGGTGTGTGTGTGTGTTGTGTGTGGTGTGTGTGTGTGTGTGTGTGTGTGTGGTGTGTGTCAGTCTGTGAGATAAGCCCCCCTCAGTAGCGACGCACTACAAAACAAAACAAGTGCTCCTTGAGATCAGCAGCACAAACATGAAGCACTGACGGACCAGTGTGTGGTGTGTGTGTTTGATTGACAGCTCAGAGTGTATGTGTGTGTGGTGAGACACTCAGTGAGATGATGTTCACTCTGATAACTCTCGTCTTCGTCTTCAACTCACTTTTATTTATTCATTTTACTGCAGATAAATAATGAATGTGTGTTAGTGTGTTGTGTGCGTGTGTGTGTGTGGCTCTTCAATAAGTAATGGTGGTGTCCATCATACACGCTTTAGGACTTAGCGCTCGGGGAGAACACTCGGCTGGTGGCAGATAAACAGACGCTCGCTTTGTGCTCGAGTTCCAAATGATAATTACACACGCTTCACTCTGAACGTCACCTATGAAACACAACAACCATGACAGAGACAGTCTTTATTGGGTTCTCCTTAGTTCCTCTGGTTCATGGTCCTTTAGACGCTGGACCTTGGAGATACTTGAGGTACCAAAGAGGTTGAAGGGTTCTGGAGGTTTTAGATGATTCATGGATAGGTTCTCATTTTTGAAGCCTTTGATGTGCTTTGTTTTTTTGTTCTAACAGTCATTTAAGAACCAGAACTTCCTAGTCTCCAGATTGGAACTTTGTTAAGTTCCTGTTGGGTTTTTTGCTGGTTTTTGTTGATCTTTGTTAGTTTTTGATGGTTTTTAATGTTTTTGTTGGTGTCTATTGATCTTGGATAACTTTCTGGTAGTTTTTGTCGGTGATTTTTGTCTTTGATCAGTTCCTGGTGTGGTTTTTTGTTTGTCTTGATTGTGTTTGTTGGTCTATGTTGGTGATGATGGTCCCGAGTGGATGGTTTCTGACTGTTTCTTAAGGTTTCTTCTGGTCTTTGTTTTCTTTTTTCATATTTTATCGCTTCCTGTCACGTTTTTGATTCATTTTCCATGTGACATGTAAGACATCAATTGCTGATGGTTTTTGTAGTTTTTGGTGGTGATGATTGTTTTTTGTCTGTTCCTGATGAGTTTTTTGTAGGTTTTGATGTTTTTGTTTCTGATGGTTTCTGATTTTTAAAAAATGTTTTGGATGTTTTTTTTTTGGGTGGATCTTTCCTTTCATGGCTGAACTTTCAGACGTTACAGAGACATGTCGACTGAGTTTGGAGCAGAAACTTTCAGCTTGTGTCTCAGAGTGGAAGGACCTTCAGACACACTTGGCTGCATCGGTCATAAAGTAACCCCTGACTGTGTGTGTGTGTGGTTAACATCCATTAAAGTCTGTGTGTGCTGTTTGTGGGGCTCTCAGAAAATGGCCCTTTTTAAATATTTCACTTCTTTCTCTTTGCGTCTTTTTCCACCTCACATTTTCACGCTTTGCTCGTCAATCTCTCCAACGCTGACCCTTCATCTTCATCTTCATCTTCATCACTTCACCAGCTTAACTAAACATAACCAGTGAGCCCTCTAAGCAGTTACACTCTGCCGTGTTTTCCAGTTCTCACACACACACACACACACACACTTAGTATTCTTGTGTTGACTTCACTTTCCCTTTGAGGATTACATGTACTAAGATCCCACCATGACTGTCTGACCTCTGACCCCTATTGTTTTCTCTGTGTGTGTGTGTGTGTGTGGTGTTGGATGTTTGCTCCTGCTGCTGAACAATACCTTTCCTGTTCTCTGTCATCTTTCATTTCTATGTTGGCGTGTGTGTGTGTCCTTTCCTGAACACACACACACAGTGGTGATTTGTCAGGAGAAATTGCAGTTTCCTGCTCTCATCTATCATTCTCTCTCTGAGTGGATCGCTGTCTGTCTGTGTGTGTGTGTGTGTCACAGTGTGTGTGTTCTTTAATCTCGCTGATCTCTGTGTGTGTTTGAAGGAGACTCTGAACTTCAGTGACACTTTCATGAAAAATTTAACGAGAAATTTTACTTGTACGTACTTTTCAAAGCCCGAGTGTGTGTGCGTGTGTGTGTGTGTGTGTGTGTGTGTGTGTGTGTGTGTGTGTGTGTGTGTTTTATCTGCAGTGAGTCATTATTTCAGCTCGGTTCTCTCTGTAAAATGCACATTTTTTATTTGTCCCATAGAAATGATGTTAAGGTTTGTTTGTGTTTGTGGAACATTTATTTATTGTTTGTTTGTTTTAATAAAATAATTTCAACAGTATCAGGAAACAAACGATCAGTGAATTGTGTTTTAAACGATAGATCTATTAAAGCAGAGCTGTCCAAGGAGCAGTGATGGACAGTGACTAAGTACAGTTACTACAGTACTATCTGTTGTTTACTTAAGTATTATATTTATATATTTGAGTCATGTCTTCTTACTTTCTGTTGAGTCACTGATATAGATATACAATTATGATATAAATTTACTGTATATGATATAGTAGTACATAAAAAAGATATTGATATACTGTATATGATGCAGATATATATGATTAAGATATACTGTACATGTATATGATATAGATGTGTATGTATAAAGGCTGTAACGTAGACACAGTGAAGTAATATAGATCTTGTGTTTCTGGCCTCTGATGAAAATATTAATAATGATATTGATGATAATTATGAACAACATTTATTAGTTATAGACCTGTGGTGTTATTATAATTATCCTTCATTGTTTTTGATACTGAAACAGATGTAGCCATTTTTGTCTGTTGCTATGGTAACTCTTAAAGTGACAGTGGGCTTTTTCAGATTTCTGATTTTTGCGTGTTGCAGATCCGTTGTTCGGACCGCGGCGGCTGCAGGTGGAGGATGTTCGCTCTACGCTCATCACTCTGCGTTGGGAACCGTTTGGTTACAACGTGACTCGTTGTTACAGCTACAACCTCACGCTGCAGTACCGCTACCAACCAGCAGCGGCCGCCAGCACGTGAGACACACACTGATCAAGTTATAACCAACGCTCACAGGTTAAGAAACAACGTGACACCTGTTGGTTTTCTTTCTGTGTGGTGTGGCGCCCCCTGCAGGCAGCCCGTGAAGGAGCAGCCCGTGTTGGACCTCCTCAGTGCCGCTCCTCAGCACACGCTACGAAACCTGCCGCCGTTCACCAACATCAGCCTGCGGCTTCTCCTCAGCAACCCGAAGGACGCAAGGAGAGCGAGGAGCTGCTGGTGCTGACGGACGAGGACGTACGTTGCCATGGTAACATCTCTGTTCCTCTGCGTGTGCAACTCGTTGCTCACGTCTGTTTGGGTTCAGTTCCCGGTGAGGTTCCTCTGGAATCAGTGGTCGGCAGCAGCTACGAGCAGCAGATCCGCCTCAGCTGGAAGGAACCGCTGCACACGTATGGAGTCATTCGCAAGTATGAGGTATGCTAACACTAACGCTAACCTCAAAAAAAGAAACAGGAAGTGTGTTTTATTCTGACTCAGGGGACTTCCTGATCATGTGATCTGCTTCATCACTTCCTCAGATTTCCTACAAAGCTCTGAGTTCCTTCGACACAGAGTTCAATCTGTCCAATCAGAGTGGGAGGGTCTACAAACTGGCCAATGAGACGAGCCACGTCTTCACTGGCCTTTTCCCAGGCTCTACCTACTCCTTCACATTAAGAGCATCCACCGTCAAAGGCTTCGGAGCTCCAGTCGTCACGCAGTTCACCACCAAGATCTCAGGTGAGGTCGTAGCAGCACTCTTATTTTGAAGGGCTGGAGTAATCCCTGAGTAGTAACTGTAACTAATGTGTGTGTTGACTGTCAGCTCCTCTGATGCCGGCCTACGACCAGGAAGCTCCTCTCAACCAGACGGACTCCACTGTCACTGTATTGTTGCGCCCGGCGCAGAGCCGCGGGGCGCCGGTCAGGTAGCGCTCACACGTCCCACTGACAGCGAACACACTGCAGCAGCAGCTACACAGACTGTCATAATAAAAAGCCCTGATCATGTTACCGTCCCACTGGTGACCGCGCGCATGTGTGTGTGTGTGTGTGTGTGTGTGTGTGTGTGTGTGAGACAGGCGGCGTGGTAATTGACATGATGTGTGTGTCACAGATTGGCTCAGCGTGTGCGTGTTTATATTTAACTGCTCCTTTGTGCGAGTGTGTGTCGGCCCCGGTGGAATAGTGACACACATTCACACACAAAGAGCTACACAACTCCAGGACAAAAGGTGTTGCCGGCGGCGACCTGTGGCAGTAATCAGATCACACACAAACACACACATGAATTAGCAACACAATGTGATCAGAAACGATTCAACAAAGGTGGAAAAGGAACAAAATAAAATAAAGTGCGAGTGGGAGGATGTGTGTGTGTGTATACAATAGCTACACACACACACGCACACAGTCAGTGAGTGCTGTGTTCAGGTCCAGTGCAGTAAATGTGTAATTCATTAGCACTCTGTGCTGTGGTTTTTAGCTTCTGTAGCTTCTGTCTCTGCTCAGTGGCTCCTCCCCCTAGCCCATTATGTAGCAACATTAGGCTAATATGTTCACTTCTGTAAGAAAGCATTGAAATGTGGACATGGATATTTGTCATATCTTTGGTTCTATTTCACATCGAATCATGATCTCAGTGGTGAATTATAGGTTTTCAAGGACAATTCATTTAATGATAAATCTTAAAATACCGTAAATTGTGCTCAGAGCAAGATCCAAGATGGCCGCCATCTGTATTGTGAATTTCAATCTTACCATAACTTTGATTCTATTAGACATAGAAACATGATATTTGGGACAGGGATTGTGATGAAATAGCTTAAAATATAGTAAATCCATCCAGATATAAGACAGCTGCCTCAAAGCTTTACACATGGAAAGGGTGAAATTGTTATTTCTTTGCAGTCATAACTGTGTGTGACAAAGATGGCTTATGAAGGTTAAATGGTTTGATTTAATTCCCCATCAAAACATGAATTAATAAATCTATTTTGATTTATTTCTCAGGAAGTTTACAGCCATCGTGGTCCTGGTACATTAGCATTAATCTGATCGTGTGTTCATTTTGCAGCATTTGCCAACAAGTACAATGATTAAACTCAATTTTTTATGTAGATATCTTATGACAAAATATCCAAATTGGCAATATGGATGGTGGCCATCTTGGATTTCTTGTTAAGTGAGAACCATTGGTTTACCAGTGGATCCATTAAATGGATTCAGCTACTCAAAACACCCATGTACACATTTCAATGCTTTCTACTAGAAGTGAATAATCTTTTGGACACATCTACCAAGGCTGTCCTGTCAGTAGTTGTGCGTAGCTCTGCTCAGTGCTCCGCCTCCTGTCAGTAGTTGTGTGTAGCTCTGCTCAGTGGCTCCGCCTCCTGTCAGTAGTTTTGTGTGTGTGTGTGTGTGTGTCTCTACAGCAAATACCAGGTGGTGGTGGAGGAGGATCGCCCCCGCAGGACCAGCAGAGGGAGTGCTCAGATCCTTCGCTGTTACCCACTTCCTGTTCACTTCCTGAATGTCTCACAGCTCGACGCCCACTATTACCTCACTGCTGAGATACCGACCAATCAGCTGAGAGTGCCAACCACCTTCACCGTGGGTCAGTGAGAGTCAGTTAGTCAGTCAGTCAGTTAGTAGCTGTTAGTTGGTTGACCTGTGTGTGTGTGTGTGTGTCAGGTGATAACCGGACCTACAGCGGTTACTGGAATGCTCCACTACTTCCTCATAAAGCTATGGGATCTACTACCAGGCAGTGAGCACGGCCAATGGGGTGAGTCAGTTCAGTTAGGTCACGCCCACCACACATAACACACATGTAGTATTTTAGAAGCTCTATATAAACTGGTAGCTCTATACAGTACATATGAAGTAGCACAGTTTCAGACCCCTGCTTTAGAACATCCAATAGTCAGAGAAACTATGAGTCATTGTGTAAATTACCAACTCATACATATCTCAGATAGATATCTACAAATTAATACACAAATTCAATGAAAATTACATTTTCATTTCATCTCATTTTTAATCTCAAATTACATAAAAATGGGTCACAAAATGAAATAAATTGAAAGGGTCACTTATTGCTTTGATATTATCAGTGCCATACATATATGATCATTCATTCATACGTGGAAGTGCAAACTACAGCACAATAAGGATTCAATTACAGACCTTCAAAAATCTGTGGCCCACTGTAGATAAACTGTGTTTGGCCCCTGAACAGAAATAGTTTAACACCCCTGGTTTAATACAAAGTGTTCTGAGAACAAAGTCTCTGGATTATAATTATGAATATAAAAAAACTGAAAAATGGAAAATATTCTGTCTACACCAGCGTCCGTTAGCCTTGTGTGTGTGTGTGTGTCCTGTCACCATGTGAAGTGACAGGTGTCAGATATCCAATCAGAGCGAGCAGCAGAGCTCAACGAGACGCTCCAATCACGGCCCACTTCCCTCTGTCACAAACACACACACATTATACACAGCGTGTATAATGTGTGTGTGTGTGTGTGTGTGTGTGTGTGTGTGTGTGTATAATGAAAACTCAGTTTTCCATCCAACAGGAAACAAAGATCGACTGTGTTCGAGTGGCCACTAAAGGTAAGACAGAGACCTCTTTTATTTTGAAGGGATGGGGTTTTATTTTGAAACTGCTTGTTACTGATTAGTCAGTAAGTGGATCTAATTTTTGGAGGCTTTCTATTGGCTGACTAACCACTAATTAGAAAACTGCTTCTCTTTCAGGTGTGTTTGCTTTTTGTAGCTCCGCCCACTCTCCTGATCACATGGTTGTGACATGTAACGATCTGATTGGCTCGTTTAACATCATGTCCCACCTGATGTTTGTTTATCACTGACAGAAGCTAATAAAGCTAGATTAGCTTGTATAGCGCTAACTTCCAGGATTTAATCAGTGTGTGCTGGACTACAAAGCTCACTAACGTCTTACTGAGCTAAATCACCATGGTAACTTATGCTGAACGACTAACCTGGTCAGCACCAGGTTTTTCTCTGGCTAGGATTTTAGCAAGTGATAAAGGTCCCGCCCCCTGACCAATCAGATCTCAGAAAGCGAACTGTCCAATAAAAGGAGGATCTTTGTGAACACGTCACTGTGTGGATCTGACGCTGACAGAAGAGAAAATATTTAGACATTGATGCAATCCTTTCATTTACTGATGACATCATTTAGTACACATACTGTATATAGATTTATATCTGATGGACTGATAAAGTAAAATCAATAAAATTAGTCAGCTGATAAGCCTGCGTGCATTAATAAATAATAAATTAATGAATGAATGTATTGTGTGGTGACGCTGAGAGCCTCAGTCCTGTAGATAATATAAATATGATTATATTCCACCTTATGATGTAGATCTTATGAACGCAGCATCAGAGACACAGACAAGGTAAAATAGATCAGAGTGTCTGTTTATTCTCACACTGTTTCACTAACTTAATCATTAACACTGATCAATTCCTGCATTAATTACTTTCTGCTTTTACTGCAGCAACAGTGTTGTTTTTGGTATGAATTATTGATTTTAATTCTTCATATTTTTAAAGAAATATTCTTCAATTGTGACGTTCTCCAGTTCCTCTGTGTGATTGGTCTGACGCTGTGATATCCGCCTCCGTCACTGAAATCCACATGCTTAACTCAGCATGTTGTTATCGACCTTCGTAGGACAGCTTCTCTCTGACAAAGAATGTTTGGTTAGTTGAAGCCTGTTAACGGAGATTAATCCAGGATATGATTATCTAGATTCATAGCATAGATCCTAAACGTCCCAGAGATCTACTGACAAATCACTTCTGATTGGCTCTCACACCTCAAAATAAGCCTGTGATTGGACTAAACTAGTCTGTAGTGTCTTAATCTGCTCAACTCCACCCACATGGCCTCGTTACAACAGGTCACATGATTACCTGGTGACCAATCAGGAGAGCCGGAGTACTGCATCATGTGACTAATATTTCTGCTTCCCAAACCTCTTTTCTCTGTGTGTGTCTGTTGTTTGTCTGTTGTCTGTCTGTTGTCTGTCTTTCTGTAGCTGCTATAATATCTCAGCTAACGACTCCGTACGTCCGTGTCATTGTGGCCGTCGGAGACAAACAGCAAACAGGTCAGAGTTCACGGACAACGTTGAAAATTGTCAAACCGTGTTTGCACGTTGTCATGGCAACAGCACACGTCCTTTGATGTGAGATGGCTTTGAGAGTGAGCTAACAGACCTGTGTGTGTCAGTTGTTTGGCAAATGACTCACTAAACCATCAGGTTGTTGCACAGAAATGGAGTTTATTGTGAAACACTGAGGACATTTATGAAGGTGAACAGTGATACAGTGGTCACATGTTAGCGCTACAGGCTGAGCACTTTGCTCCTCCACATTAATAGGACACTGCCGATAGCTCCCAGTTAGCGCTAGCCTCTATAACTTTGTGTTAGTTTGTTTGGACACCAACACTTTAACAGCAGTGGATCCCCCTGCTGGAGCCCCCAGTATTACACCCAACATCAGAACCTTTAGACCAGTGTGTAGTGTTTGAAATGATTTTTTTTCTCGTTTGATAAAGTTTCCCTGTCATGTACATTTTTCAATACATTTGTGAAAAGCAAAAAACTAATCACTCACTGAACCTTATTGTGATGATACGTGAGCATAAGCAAACGTTTGAGTGCAGTAATAATAAAGAGAGAATGTAGAGAGCAGAATAACAAAGATGTTCACACGTTTATAAACATGCATGTAAACGCTGTGATAAATTATAAGATCCCTTTAAATGTGCTGCGAGTGTGTCAATGTTTAAAGACATCTGACACACACACACACACACAGTGACACACACAATGAGACACACAAAACCAGAACACAAGCTCACACAGATAAACTCGGTCTTCAAAGCGTGTTTTTATAGATTTATAGCCTTTAAACTGAAAACAGCCGCTCTGCCTCCGAGAGAGAGAGAGAGAGAGGTGTGTGTGTGTGTGTGTATGTGTGTGTGTGAGATGAAACAGATAAAGAGGAACTGATAGTCAAAGCTTTACTGACCTGAAGAAAGTCAAAATAAAAAGAGAGGAAAGGAGAAACTCACGTTTACTGGCCAGGACATAACACACACAACATGTCCTCACAAACACACAACATGTCCTCACAAACACACAACATGTCCTCACAAACACACAACATGTCCTCACAAAGACACAACATGTCCTCACAAACACACAACATGTCCTCACAAACACACAACATGTCCTCACAAACACACAACATGTCCTCACAGAGACACAACATGTCCTCACAAACACACAACATGTCCTCACAAAGACACAACATGTCCTCACAGAGACACAACATGTCCTCACAAACACACAACATGTCCTCACAAACACACAACATGTCCTCACAGAGACACAACATGTCCTCACAGAGACACAACATGTCCTCACAAACACACAACATGTCCTCACAAACACACAACATGTCCTCACAAACACACAACATGTCCTCACAGAGACACAACATGTCCTCACAAACACACAACATGTCCTCACAAAGACACAACATGTTCCTCACAGAGACACAACATGTCCTCACAGAGACACAACATGTCCTCACAAACACACAACATGTCCTCACAAAGACACAACATGTCCTCACAAACACACAACATGTCCTCACAAACACACAACATGTCCTCACAGAGACACAACATGTCCTCACAAACACACAACATGTCCTCACAGAGACACAACACGTCCTCACAGAGACACAACATGTCCTCACAAACACACAACATGTCCTCACAAAGACACAACATGTCCTCACAAACACACAACATGTCCTCACAGAGACACAACATGTCCTCACAAACACACAACATGTCCTCACAAAGACACAACATGTCCTCACAAACACACATGTCCTCACAAAGACACAACATGTCCTCACAAACACACAACATGTCCTCACAAACACACAACATGTCCTCACAGAGACACAACATGTCCTCACAGAGACACAACATGTCCTCACAAACACACATGTCCTCACAAACACACAACATGTCCTCACAGAGATACAACATGTCCTCACAGAGACACAACATGTCCTCACAAAGACACAACATGTCCTCACAGAGACACAACATGTCCTCACAGAGACACAACATGTCCTCACAAACACACAACATGTCCTCACAAAGACACAACATGTCCTCACAAACACACAACATGTCCTCACAAACACACAACATGTCCTCACAGAGACACAACATGTCCTCACAAACACACAACATGTCCTCACAAAGACACAACATGTCCTCACAGAGACACAACATGTCCTCACAAACACACAACATGTCCTCACAGAGACACAACACGTCCTCACAGAGACACAACATGTCCTCACAAACACACAACATGTCCTCACAAAGACACAACATGTCCTCACAAACACACAACATGTCCTCACAGAGACACAACATGTCCTCACAAACACACAACATGTCCTCACAAAGACACAACATGTCCTCACAAACACACATGTCCTCACAAAGACACAACATGTCCTCACAAACACACAACATGTCCTCACAAACACACAACATGTCCTCACAGAGACACAACATGTCCTCACAGAGACACAACATGTCCTCACAAACACACATGTCCTCACAAAGACACAACATGTCCTCACAAACACACAACATGTCCTCACAAACACACAACATGTCCTCACAAACACACAACACGTCCTCACAAAGACACAACATGTCCTCACAGAGACACAACATGTCCTCACAAACACACAACATGTCCTCACAAAGACACAACATGTCCTCACAAACACACAACATGTCCTCACAGAGACACAACATGTCCTCACAAACACACAACATGTCCTCACAAACACACAACATGTCCTCACAGAGACACAACATGTCCTCACAAACACACAACATGTCCTCACAAAGACACAACATGTCCTCACAAACACACAACATGTCCTCACAGAGACACAACATGTCCTCACAAACACACAACATGTCCTCACAGAGACACATGTCCTCACAAACACACAACATGTCCTCACAGAGACACAACATGTCCTCACAGAGACACAACATGTCCTCACAAACACACAACATGTCCTCACAAACACACAACATGTCCTCACAGAGACACAACATGTCCTCACAAACACACAACATGTCCTCACAGAGACACATGTCCTCACAAACACACAACATGTCCTCACAGAGACACAACATGTCCTCACAGAGACACAACATGTCCTCACAAACACACAACATGTCCTCACAGAGACACAACATGTCCTCACAAACACACAACATGTCCTCACAAACACACAACATGTCCTCACAGAGACACAACATGTCCTCACAAACACACAACATGTCCTCACAAACACACAACATGTCCTCACAAACACACAACATGTCCTCACAGAGACACAACATGTCCTCACAGAGACACAACATGTCCTCACAAACACACAACATGTCCTCACAAACACACAACATGTCCTCACAGAGACACAACATGTCCTCACAAACACACAACATGTCCTCACAAACACACAACATGTCCTCACAAACACACAACATGTCCTCACAGAGACACAACATGTCCTCACAGACACACAACATGTCCTCACAAACACACAACATGTCCTCACAAACACACAACATGTCCTCACAGAGCACAACATGTCCTCACAAACACACAACATGTCCTCACAAACACACAACATGTCCTCACACACACAAACATGTCCTCACAGAGACACAACATGTCCTCACAGAGACACAACATGTCCTCACAGAGACACAACATGTCC
>NC_041063.1:28486039-28601039 GCF_900634775.1 Gouania willdenowi
GCCCACAGAGAGAGGGACACTGTGACTGACACACAAACAACTATTGACAGACATCAGCAGGCTCCGCCCTCTAGTGGTAACATGTGATCTGTCTGCAACAGACGAATGGCACGGCGGTGGTGCGGTCAGTGTGTGTAAGCTCCTCCCACTGGGGTCTCCACTGTGCTGCTACTGACAGGACAGACCGTCTGTGGACCTGTATACAGTGGAACATCTACACCAGACTTTATGGTTAAGCATCACACACACACACACACACACACACACACACACACACACACACACACACACACACACACACACACACACACACACACACACACACACACACACACACACACACACACACACACACACACACACACACACAGTGTGTAACAGCTGTGTGTGTGTGAGATGCTTTAAGTGATTAGTTGGACTCTTTAGTGCCACATCATCACTTTCTCAGAGACACATCTGATTGTAGGTGGCGCTGTTCTTAGCTTCAAACACACGGTGTGTAGTCACTCACCGCTCACAACTCGTCCGGCCTTCAGTCGTCCAGCCATCGCCATGACGACAGTCCACAGCATCAACAGCATGTCCCTCTGTTTGTTTGAGCCTCACTCAGTGGATTTCAAAATAAAAGCAGATGCTCTCAGGAGCTGCTCTTCATCTTTCTGCTGCTCTTTCTTCTTCTTCACTGAGAGGAGGAGCTTCCTCTCAACACACACACAGGCTCTGAGAGCTGATTGGCTGCAGCAGAGCAACGATCAATTGACAAGAATCTTTGATATCAGCAACTACAGCAACATCTCCTTCTGTGTGTGTATGTGTGTGTGTAACTGAATGTGTGTGTAACTGCCACACCTCACAGTAATCAGATTAGTTCAGACGTTTCAAATAACATCACCCTGATTTCCTACAGTCCCTGAACGCAGCACCAACCTCAGACCAGCTTCACACCCTGAAGAGTGTGTGTGTGTGTGTGTGTGTGTGTTCCAGGATGTCTCTATGATCTGATCTACAGACACTTAAAGGCTGAAACCTGATCTCTAATCCAGTTTGGAGCAGCAGGTATCTGAGGACCTGATGGAGGACAGGCAGCTGCTTCTGACCCGATTAAGACGAGGACAAAGACACCACTGGACAACATGACACACTGAAGCCACGCCTCATTTACCTCACAGTGAGAGTCCAGGAAGACCAGCACCTCCCCTACGCACGCGCACGCACGCACACACACACACACACACACAGAGCACTTAAGTGTGATTACCTCTTGCACACACACACACACTCACTGAAAGTCTATCCTTCTGAGGACTTTCCTCCTGCTGTGACTGACCATCATAAACACACAGAGGTAACTGGTCTCATGGGGACGGTTCATCTAAGGAAGCAAAGGTCAGAGGTTGCGGAGGGCGGGGCTTTATATTAAAGCAAGGCTCTTACCTTGAAATTCAGTATTTTATTATGAAAATGTGACCTTTTTAAACATATTTACTAGTGATGTCTCACACACACACACACACACACACACACACACACACACACACACACACACACACACACACACACACGCACACGCACACGCACACACACACACACAGTAACACACAGGTCAATAAGCTTTCAGGGATTCAAACTAAGATTCATTATGAAGTCAATGAGAGACAATCAACCAATCAGCAGAGAGCTGCTCAGACTGTGTAATGTCCCATTACCAGTGTGTGTGTGTGTGTCACAATAACACACACACAGTTTTCTGTTGTATTGAAATGAGACGATAAAAGGACAGACACGTACTCCATCTGTCACTGAGACGGTAAAAATATAAAAAAGTCTAAAATTATCCTCCTCAGGCCTCTAGCTGCCACTGCTGCACTGGGGAGGTGTCACAGATCGCCATGGTAACGTAACCCTTGGGTCCAATGGGCTGAGACGCAGTGAGACACTGACCGACAGACACCTGGTACAAGCGGTTTGACGTCTGAGACACACACACACACACAGAGAGGGTTAACACGGGGTCCCCCTGTCACCCCCCCCACCCCCCATGGTGCCACTCACCCCCAGGCTCCACTGCTGCGACCCCCCCGACCCGTGACACTTCATGAGTCGCGGTGGGTCAAAGGTTCGAACCTCAGAGACGTCCAGACAGAGCAGAGCAGCCAGTATCAGCTGACCCTCCTCATCATAGGACCACACCTGGACACAAGGGGAGGGAGGTGACTGAGGGCGTGGCCTACAGTATAATGTAGGGTGACAGGCAACGTGGCAGGGGTGGGCAACTCCAGTCCTCGAGGGCCTGAGACTTTTAGATGTGTCCCAGCTCCAACACACCTGGTTGAAACCAATGTGATGTCATCGAGCTCTGCAGATAACGAGCCGTTTATTTGATCCAGGTATGTGGGAGGAGGGACACATCTCAGGAATCCGGCCCTCAAGGGCTGGAGTTGCCCACCTCTAATCTAGGGTGACAGGGGGTGTGGCCTACAGTATACTAGGCTCGTTAGTAGGGATGAGTGATATTGACAAAAAAATGTATCCCAATAATTTCTAGTATTTATCACGATAAATAAAAAATAAATAATACTGTTTACTTAGTGTAAACAGTTTCTTTATAAACACAAATAAATGTGAATATATCTACACTAGACACATTGTTAAAGTTTACAATAACTGCTGACTCACAGAGTTCATGTGCTGATATTGATATTTCATGAAATATATTAGTGCATATGGATCACTATTAGTGTTATTGTATGTAATTCATTTATTTCCTCACTTAAAATAAAATAATAATATAAAAAGCACAAATAACTTTAATAGTGTTTTTACTGCTGATGAAATATAATTAAAAAATATTGTGTTCACAAATTGGGATGAATGAATAGTGACATTAATATTTATGTTAATACTTATTTCACACAACGTGTGACATGTTTAGCTTTTATTCTTCCATACAAGTGTTAAATCTGACCATAAACAAATCTATGGTTCTCTGTGGTTTTATGACAGTTAGACGTGTTCTTTTTACTTATATGGAGTGGTTAGCGTTAGCTCTTAGCCCAGTCTCAGTGTTAGCTTAGCATAGTTAGCTTTAGTTGAGTTTCCAGTTCATAATGGTTGTTACAGGTTCATCTCTGTCCCTGTGTTTGTAGAACTCTGTGGATCTGATGGAGGAACTAGGATTGGTTCACTTTGTTGATGTTTATCTGGTTTTAACCCAGTAGTGGTTCATGATGTATCACAGCATAGTAGCTTCTGGTAGTCATGACGACCACCTCACACACACACACAGATGGTGCTGTGTGCGGTGGCGGTGCATGTCAGAACTTCCGTAAACAACACTCCGCTCCAGAGAATAAGTTGTTGCCACCAACCTTGGGCAGTTTTGGTTCGTGGAACATGGTTTCTTTTTGGGGCGTTCTTGGCTAAATTGAGGGACAAATGGCTCTCGCTAATTTCCAACATGGGAATTTATCGTTTATATCGAGGGATGACAAATTCTTACTGGTGAGTATGTTTTTGACGATAAATCATAAACGATAAAATATCGCACATTACTACTCGTTAGAGATGCGGCTGTGGCTCGCCTGGAGGATCAGCAAGGGTAGACGGGTGCAATGGGGGCGGGGCTACAAATCTGCTGCCAAGTCAGACAACTCTGTCTCCACCACGATGGCTAAAGTGGCATTTGCTGATGTCCTCAAGGAAGAGATAGAAATGGAAGATATATTAGACCACCATCTCTACACTATTAATTAGTATTTACATATCTGTCTATGCTGATACAGTAAGTCACTGATGTTTGGAATGATGTAGAATATAAACTACGGAGTGAGGTTTTCTTATTAATCCAACATTACATCCTCAAATACACGTGAAAACTTGTCAGAGATCAACAAATGTTAAACATTACATTATGGCATGAATGGAGAAGGTGTGGTTTATTACTATAATAATGATAATAATCATAGTCGTATGTGATAGATAGATGTATAGATAAATAGACAAATGTATAGATGGATGGCAGTGACGTGTCATGACCACTAGGGTAGGGTAGGAAAGGCGTTCCAAATGGAGACCACCAATGTCAACACCAAAGACAATTTTACATGTTTCTACTGGAAAGTGTTAATTCACTACAACAAAATCATCTCAATGCACTTATCAAAATATAAAATTCATAAGAAAGAAAAAACCCAACAAGATCCACATGAACAAGTATTTATCATCTTAACAAAATCACCATCATAAACACCATTAAAGAAATATAAACATTATTTACTATAGCCTCCATACTCTACCAACAACATATATCTCATGACACGACAGCACATCTGTTGTTTGTGTTGGAAACACAGAAACATGGAGAAAATAACAACAACAACAACTCAGAACATCCTCAGTGAGGAGCATCCACAAAGTCAATCCTTCCTTTTGTTCCATTCACTGTAGAAAGAACCAACAATGTTCTGACCTTATCTTTGCTGAAGCTCTGGTAGCTCAGGTGTTGGTCTCCATCTTTTAAAAGATCTTGTTTTTCCTCAAAACAAAGTTTCTTTATCATCTCTAGCGCTGTCATCCTGACTGTAGTGTTATCCCGCCCACTAGCTAGAGAACGTAGCAGCAGCAGTCACATGGCATCGATACACTAATGCACTGTGAACTTACGTATAGCATTTAGCATAGCACAGTTACGTCTAAAGGCAGTGTTTTCTGTCATAGTTCTAAACTCAGGAGATTGTTACTGTTCATGATGTGAACACAGAGATGTGCCAGAGTAAAATTGGGCGTTTCATATCTTTTAGTCACTGAACTCTGATCCAATCATCTGTCAGTTCTCTGCTGACAGGTGGGCGTTTTCCCATCATGCACGGGGCCCCGTAGCCCCTGCAGCGGCTGATTCAGATGGCTAGTCTCATTGGGGTCTCACCAGCTTTCTGTGCCCTTCGTGCCCGTGACATCAGAGCAAGTCTGGAGCAAGTCGGACAGAAATCTACCCAGCATGTGTCGTGCGTCTGTAAAGACTGCGTCCGTGTGGCTCGTCTAGAACAAGCCTAATGTCAGGTGACGGTGGGCGTGGCCTGTTGTATAATGTAGGGTGCCAGTGGGTGTGGCATGCGCACTCACCTGCTCAGGGTCGAGGGGGTCACATGACCTGAGGACCACAGCTCCACCCTTCTGACTGGCCCGGCCCTGAGACACCAGGCATCGTCCTGTTGCTAGGTTACGGAGCTGTAGGACAGTGCGGAGACAGTGAGGGTCGGAGCTGAAGGCGAAGTGCTAAAAGCGTGCTGTGTTCAGGTACCCGTCCTCGCTGCAGGACTTTGGGCCTCTTCAGGCTCTTGTTGAACAGCGGCTGCTTGTTGCTAAGCGACAGGATCTCAGGGTAGATGTTGTCCAGGTACCAACGAAACGACTGACACTGGAGACGCTTCCTCAGGGAGACACGCTCACTTACATCACCGTAGCTCCGCCCACGCAGCTCAGGACGCAGCGACAGGTACTGCTCCTGATTGGACGAGAGGGACAGACACACCACGTGTGTGTTTACTGTGTGTGTGTGTGCACAGGTCATGTATCTGATTGTGTACCTTGTACTCATCCATCCAAACGTGGGCCAGACGCAATGAATTATGGGACATGGAGTCCTGTCCTCCAGGAGAACCGTACGGACGCCTCTTCCTGAAAATATGACCCACCCTCGAACACGGAGCGATTAACAACCGGCCCCCACACATCCAGATCTGACACAAACACACAAGTTAGAGATATAGACACACAAAAACAGAAAGACAGGTACAGACGTACCCTGAAGGAAATCTCCAGGTTCTCCCCCCCCCACACGTCCATCCCTGGGTCATAGCGTCCGAGCTCCTCAAAATACTTTCTGTCCATCGCAAACAGACCCCCAGCCATAGTAGGAGACCTACAGACACACAGGGACACACAGAGGGTCGGTCAGTGAGTCTGAAAGGACCTGTTGTGTAGTAGTTGTGTACCTGAAGGGCTCAGTGGGCCCAGTCCTGGTGGGAGGGGGCAGGGGGTCCCATTTGAAGTGCAGCCCCCAGTTGAATCCCCCCCTGACAAGGGGGGAGGGGGAATAGAGCAGCGTGTCAGCTGAGATGATGTCTATGATTGGACAGACCACAGAGCGACGCTGCTCTACGATTGGCTGAAGCAGCGGCTGAAGCCACGCCTCATTTACCTCACAGTGAGAGTCCAGGAAGACCAGCACCTCCCCTACACACACACACACACACACACACACACACACACACACACACACACACACACACACACACACACACACACACACACACACACACACACACACACACACACACACACACACACACACACAGTGTGTAACAGCAGTTATTTAATGTAAATGAATTTATTTATAAAACAGATAAAATCACAATTTACATCATCAGTTTTACACTAATTAACACAAGAATGATGGATGTCCAGTAGGCGGGGCCTGTGAGATGTACCTGTGGCGTGATCAGCTCCAACCATGCGTCCTCTGATAAGCCCCTCCCTCCTCTGGTTCCTCAGCACTTTGACCTTGTCGTGAAGCTCCTCCCTCACATAGCGGTCCAGGTCCTCCTTCAGGTCCTCTGAAACACGCACACACACACACACACACACACGCACGCACACACACACACGGTCGCACGCACACACACACACACGGTCACACACACACACACACACACACCTGTCCTCACGTGTCCAATTAGAGTGCTGCTCACCCAGCTCGCTGTGGTCGTCCACCAATAGGATCTCATGTAGCAGGGTGGGGGGCGTGCGGCGCAGGACACTGTGGACGGTTCTCAGCAGAGCAGAACGCGCCTCGTTAAAGAAGCAGATGATCACGCTAACGCTAGGTAGCCTATCAGAGTACAGCTTACTGACACACCTGGAACACAGGGGGTGGGGCTTCAGGGGACAGAGCTTCACACCGTGGTCAGAGTGTGTGTGTGTGTGTGTGAGATTTGTCTCAAATATATCAGCATTATATAGTGTGTGTGTATTTATTATTAATTATCATGTGTAAAGTGTGTTTGTGGATCAGTCAGTGTGTGGATTTATTTTTTGGACAAACGTAGCAACAGTTTTTCTCAGATTCTCTCACACACGTTATGAAGCCCCTCCCCCTCCACTAGGGGGCAGTACTGAAGTTTCTGATGTAGATTAATTACATTTACTACAATAATATCTAATAATGTCACTGGTCATAGTACTGGTTCGACAATTTTTTTTTTCTTCTTAAATTGTAATTTATTAGTAATGAAATTAAATAATTTCACTTTAATGTACTGTAGGCTAAGGAAACTATTTAACACTTGGTATATATATTTTTTTCATGATTAAAATGGATTTTTATGAGTTAAAAATAGTAAAAGACTATTTCCTTAAATTAAACATTCTGGTTTCAATAATAAATTAACAATGAAACAGTTTAAAAGTCTCAAATCATTCATTTTTCACCATCATCTCCATTTGTTCTAAAAACTCCTAAAACATAGTATTTGAGCTTTATTTTCCCAAACTCACCTGTTTCCTGGAGTTTTAGCCTCTGAAAAGTCACTGTCTGACTAACAGCTGATCTATATTCACTCTGATGCAGATCAGTGATCACTAAAGTGATTTTCTCTTGTTATCCATAAACTACACATTACAGTAAAACACATGAGTCATCCAGCTGCTTCAAACACTGTAGTGTTAAACTGCTGAGTCACTTTCTCCTCTTCATCTCTATTAACCAAAGGAATAGTGCATTTAAAGTGATAATCATTTGTTTTGTCAAACGCTGCGTTGCATTGTGTCACAAACACGTCAGATCAAGTCAAAGGAGATACGATGTCTGATCCCAGGCCTCTACAGCGTTGCTCCCCACTGCTCCACAGGGAGGAGTTAAATTCAGAGAACACAATAAAGTATAATATATATTCATTTTCACTAGAACAGCAAGTTACACAGAAGTACCTGAACACGTATCACTGCACCAATAAAACCACAGAGTGGAGTACACCTCCACATGAACAAATAGTGCACACACTAGTGTACGTTCACTGTGGAGGCGTGGCACTGGCAGCAAACACTTCTTGGAGGGGGCGGTTCAGACTTAGTGACATCACAAAATTTTGAACCGGAGGAACCGCTTGTTTTTCAGAAGAGGGTGGAGCATCAGCTCAGAGAGCAGGATTAGTGAAGATTGCTCAGAGATACAGAAAGGAACCCCAATAATAGTTTGGGGTGTTTTTGATGAGGAATTAACATTGTAACAAGGTTAAAAACTCAACAAAGTTGATTTGCATGATATACGACTTTTAATAAGGTGTCCTATTTTTATTTCCTCCCATTCGTCAATACTTGAGGTCTAGTTCATTAATGTCTGATTGTAATTTAATTACTAGACACTGTCATGTATTTGTTCAAAGTGGTTCACTCTATATTATATTAAATACAGTATCACATAAATCAACAGAAGTGTCATCAATTATTTTATACTAATAATAACCCATTAAAATGATGAAAAAGTATTGTTTTTGTTCATCCAGGTGTTGTAATACGATCATCAGACCAATATCAGTAAATGTAATTAATCTATATCAGAGACTTCAGTACTGCCCCCTAGTGGAGGGGGAGGGGCTTCACACACGTAGATCAGAACCTGTGTGTGTGTGTGTGTGTGTGTGTGTGTGTGTGCGTGTGTGTGTGTGTGTGTGTGTGTGTGTGTTCTCACTGTGGGTCCCGTGTGTCTGGTAGCGTGCGGTGCGTCCCCAGGCGGGTGGAGATAAGCACGTTGAAGGCGTGACGTTGATATCCAGCATCCCTCAGCTGCTGGTCAGCCTCATTAAAGATCATCCCTGTTTATTAGTTACTTCATTAATTACTTCATTATTTCATTCATTAATTTCTTCATTCATTAATTTGTTCGTCAACAACGAGCTTCAGCACACTCACCCATCTCTGCTCCATGATTGGCTGGCGGCAGGTCAAGGTGCTGGGCGTGGCCTGCTGTGATTGGCTGAGGCTGGGGGTTCAGGGACCAATAGAGCAGCAGGAGGACGAACCATGTGACCGAGGTCAGCAGAACGCCGTAACAGAAGAACCTCAGCGTCACGCTGGCCATGATTGGTCCACGGCTGCTTACATCACACTAAGGAGGCGGGACAGGAAGTGACATCACAGAGTTGTTTGTAAATTATTATTTATTCTTTGATTTAACAGGATAAAGGTTTGTCCTTTAGACACAGCACGAGCCAATGACGAGAGGGCTAAGATCTCAGAGCTGCTCTGATTGGTTGGAAACATTCAAAACTTTTCTTTCTGCTGAAAATTTAAATATTTGATATAAATTCGTGTTGTTGATTTATTTTTGTCCAAGTCTTCATATTTTACTCAAAGCATTTTATTTTGTAGTAGAAATGTAAGAGCTGTTGCCATTGGCTGAGACGGAGGTTGATGATGTTTTGGAGGCTAATCAGCCATGTTGGCCCCACCCCCTCCCATATAAACTAGCATGTGTCTACTGTTAGAGTGAGTGGGTGTGTGAGCCCCGCCCATAACCAAAGCCAAACGTCTTTGAGGCCTGAGCACGGAGACTGTAAACCCCGCCCCCCAATGTGTGCACAGCCACACCCACATGTTCTGATTGGTTCTAAAGCCTGAACTCGTCTGTGGGTGTGTCTGACTCCTCCTCCAGTGATGTTGATAGGTTTTAAATGTAGTGAGTAACTATGACCCACAGGTGATGATGTAAGAGGGTTTCTGGTAAAATAAAAAATGTATTTCTTGTATTTTTCTATTTCTTAAATTCTAGTGTTAAACTCTCTTAATGGTGGTATGATATGTCTATAATTAGCAGATATATTCATGTATGTTCAAAATGTAACTGAAAACAAACAAATACAATTCTAATGAAAACAAAATTTTGTACAAAAATAAAGTGCTAATTTTAACACAAACAAAACATTCTCATCATCATGACAGAGTCAAAAAATAAACTGTCACCAAAAAAGGACAAAATCTTCTTTTCTGAACATCAACTAAATCAAATGAAGTCAATCACTATAAAACTTTTAGCACTAAAATGTAACTTAACTAACACAGTGTAAAGTCTGATGATAAAAATAAAATGTTTGTGGTGTTTAATAAACAGCTAGTTAACTGGTTAGTTGTTGTTGTAGAGGCTAAACTAGTACAGTATGTAGTGATTAATGTGTAAATGGATCCACTGACTGCTATGTTTATTTACTATTTACTGTGATTTTAAACATAACTTGTTGTTTATAATGTATTGTACATAACATCACTGCTTACTACTAACAAGTTTGTATCTTTGGATCTGTTTTATTTTTTTACAATTTCCGTTTTATGTTTTCCACTTTATTTTTTTAAATTACGTTTTTTTTTTAGAAATATTTATCATTTTTTAAAGAAAATGTTAGTTTATAACTCCTGTGAGGAAACAAAATAAATACCAATACATAAAAAACTCACAATTAAACAAGAATGTCATTATTTATGTCATATAAAGTATGAGAACAGCATTAATGTCACATGATTTCCTCTCAGGGATCAATGATTTACTGAATCTGATCAGGTTTAATGATGACGTTTTGATCAACATAGTTTAAATTAAGCTAATTTAAATTATCTTATCTTCTGTAGATCTGATGAGATGATGTTAGAATGTAACATTCTAATAACGTCGTTCCAACGGACTTTTATTTTGTAAACCAGAAGTTCCCACTGAAACGTTTGTACTTGAGGTAGCTAGCTGACTGTGTAGCTATAGACATGGACAAATGCTGATCACGAAACATTTTGAAATTAAATCCGTGGTAACTTGTTAGTTGTTGTAGCGGCTAAACTAGCATGTACACAATGGGATCATGTCTGCGCTAAGTTAATGCGTAAAGGGGTCCGCTGACGGCTAGGTTTGTTTTGCTAGTTACTGTGATTTTAAACATAGGTTGTTGTTCACAATGTGTTGTTTTTCATGGGAAAATTCAGGTGTGTCCCTGGGACCCATGGATAGTGGAATTACTGCGTCCTTTGTGATTTTTATGCGTCAGGGACGCAGGACGCGTAACTAGCAACATCACTGCCCCTCCTCCCCTCTGACTCCTCCTCCCCTCTGACTCCTCCTCCCCTCTGACTCCTCCTCCCCTCTGACTCCAAACGAGACAACAAGATCAAAGCAGGGGTCTCATTTATCAACGCTGCGTACGTACTAAATAAAGCGTACGTCACATATGAGCAAAGTTATGGATTTATTATAAAAAACCTGGTGAGATGTTTCCACCTCCACAGCAGCTCTGACCCTGCCGTATGCACACAGTCATTAGAAACGGGAAACTCCGCCCCCAACAGAAGGATGAAATTAAAGACAGCTCTGTGACATGAATAGAGTTTGTGTGAAATAATCAAACACATTGAACATTTCACAATACATATCATGAAGGATATATTTGCAAAAACAAAGAGGAAGTAATTATACTGACACCCCAGGGAGTAGTGACGTACGCATGCCTACAAATACAGTTTTATATTAATAATAATAATAATAATAATAATAATAATAATCACATCATCATTGAGCAAAACTGCTGATCAACGAGCTGCAACACCTGTTATAAAAAGGAACTCTAACGTGTAAAGACACACAGTGGCTTATCAGGCACTGCTGGAGGATGAAGTGTACATGATACACCAGAGGGAGATGATCTATAGAGACCTCGTGATGGAGCAGGGGTCAAAGGTCACAGGAGTCACATGGTCTACAGGTATTAGCTGAGTTTAACTAACCTACATGTGTCAGGTCTAGTTTCTGAGGGCTGATCACAGCTCTGTAACCCTCCTCCACCCTAATGAGCAGCTGTTTAGTTTGTTCTAGAGTTCAGAAACTCTTTCTATAGATTTATTTACAAAATACAGTAAGTCTGTGACATGTCAATAGGTGACATGTAGGCGTTAGCAGCACCTTTGGATGCAGAGCTCAGAACAAGAGGAAAGAGTTTATGAGATGTTCCTACCAGCTCACATCAGACCACAGCATGTGATTATATAGATCTACATCATCTGTTTTCTCAGCTTTTTGCTCTGGAACTGAAGATTTGTGTAAAACTTGCTCTATTTAACGACTGATTACAGGAAAACCAAACAAGCCAGAAAGTTTTTTTTTTCTGATGAAAGTAGAAACTTTAATATTTAAGAATGTGTCAGATTTCAGATTGTATAAATATTCTGTGGGTCAAAATGCTCTGGCACTGAATGAGTTCATGATTAGTTCACAGGACTCACCTGAGAGCAGGTGTCACGTGACACCTGAGGTGTCCGCTGACGGTCACATGACAGTCACGTGATGAGCTGGCAGTCTTCACAGAGGTCCTCAGAGCCTGCTAACAGTAAACATGAGTTACAGGTGCAAACTGATGCTAAGCTAAGCTAGCCTACAGCTGACCGAGCACCTGAACGCAACACTGCCTATACAAACCTTGAATGTAAACGGTCCGATGATAGCAGTAGCCTAGCAACTGTTAGCTGCTCTAATAAACGTCATGGTGCAAACATTCCGACTGTAGTTTAGACAGTGAACGCCTCACCTGCGGCTCCCTGGTTTGATTAAAACAACTGCTCCCTCCGAATGACGGTCCATGAACGCACCACAACGTCAGAACACAGCCCACGATTCAGGGGAACGTCACTTCTGCTAATTAGCTTTCACAATAAGATGCACAATTTCAAAGTAAAAGTAAACAGTATGGGTTCGGTCACCAATCGGAGCAGAAAACACTTTATATTATTTAAAGTTCAGTTACAAAGGGAAAACTTTTATAATAAATATTAAATCATGTTATAACTTATAACAAATTTTATAGAATATTAGAAATTCAAAATGTTGACAAACTTTGAAATGATTATTAGGTCCAACTTATAATGTTGTGTTTAATAATTTGATGTTTAAATAAGTTTGTTTACGGTTTCCGTTTCTGGGTTGAGCATGGTTGCAGTTTAGCAGCACAGCTCCCCGATACGAGTCAAGAAAACGCCCCGTAAGTCTTCAGCCTGAGGTTAAATCAGATGTTTTACTTCAGTATCAGGAGCTAGGAACATGTGAAAAGGGACACACAGAAGGTTGACAACGAAAGCTGGGCTGGGAGCGGTAAATGACAACGACGAGCATGCTAAGCTAACAACTATCCTAATGGAGAGTGAGTTGGAGGTGTCTGAGCAAAGGCGATATCACCCGAATCAAACAAAATACACCAGAAAATGTCAGACTTGGATGCAGTCCTGCAGGAGATATGAGAGTTTAGACGTGAGGCGGTGGACAGTCTTCACGGCATCCGAGGACCTCAGAACAGCTAATGGTAGAATCGATGAGTGACATATGAGCTCATTAAGCATTAAAAACTGGAAGAGAAGCAAGTTGATCAAGAGGGGAGGGCAGGAGAGATAACATCAGACTGCACAGGGTCAAAGAAGGGGCTGAAGATGGAGCAGAGCCAGTGGGTGCTTTTATCTAAGCCTGGACTTGTCCCCCTCATATGTGCTCAGTGTGGAGAGAGCCCACAGAGCGCTTGGCCCCGCCCACCCATCAATGCACCCCCAGAAGTGTAAAGAGGACATTATAAAGAAAGCTTGGGAGAAAAAATGCTTTTTCTATGATGAACAGTAGGTTTATGGTTTATGTGGACCATGATTATGCACCAGAGGTGGTGAAAAAAAGAAAGAATACGCTGAAGCAAAGAGAGTTTTGATGGAGAAGAAAATAAGATTTCAAACACCGTTTCCAGCAAAGTTTTGGGTTTACTAGAAGGAAGAGATGCATCTGTACAACTCAGCAGCAGAGGCTACCAGAGACATGGTGGACACAGGATGTGTGGTGAACATCATCAAGCCAGCGGAGGACCCAATGGAAAAAATCCTGAGTCGGATGTGGTGAAAAAAGAAGGGAGAGGGCAGTCAGGTCCAGACCCAAGCCTCCTGACGGAGATACAAGGAGAGACTACAGGCCTTTAGAAGATCAGTGGAGGAGGACCAAGGAGAGCCTACGCTCACAGGTGTGAATGTAACAGGTTCTAGTGTTCTTATGCACATAATGTGAAAGGCAACTCTTAGCGTTATTGTTCCAGCGTATAGTAAGTGTGGATTATTTTCAGGTTTCCCATTAAAGGTCCATGTCATGATATTTTTCACCGTCATCTCAATTTGTTCTAAGAACCACAAAAACATAATATTTCAGGTTTAAATTCCTGTTTTCCAGAGTTTTATCCTCTAAAAAGTCACTTTCTCATCAACTCTACACAAACAGGCTGATTTATCTCCTACTTATTCATATTCATGAGTGGGCGTGTCTATAAACGGGACACTGACTTACTCCTCCCCCTCATGGTGACGTAGGACCAGAAGACGGCCCACCCTCCTCCCACCCACTCCGTAGCTGAGCTCATGCTGCTTTATAAACAGACAGAGCGTGGGGGCGGGGCCTTCACTGGTACATACATAGCACTGTGTGAAGGATGCTGACATGATCACCTTTGTGGGAGTGTCTGTTTACATGTCAATCACTGCAGAGAGCTTCCTGGAGGCGTGGCTTCTCCAGTTCAGCGCTGCGTCAAATTCATCATCAAAGTGTGAACGTGTCATCAAATAGTAGCGATGTGTTTGTGTTCACCCTGTAGTTAGAAAGTAGTAAATCACCCTCTGACTATTGATTGATGGAATCAGTTTATGAAGCCATAATAACACTTTATCATGTTTAAAACACAGAAATGTTTATTTAGTGTAATATGAGCCCTGTGAAGTTTAAGTGGGGACTCATGTTTACTATAGATGGGCGGGACCAAAAAAGCCAATCAAAAGGAGGAAGGTCAAGGTGTCAGAGTAATCTTTCTACAGGAAACACAATAAACCAATAGTGAACATGAAAAATGAAAGCGATACAATGAGGAATACTCATCATCTTATAGATCAGGTCATAGAAGAGGTGTGTCTATACTGATTTCAAACAAAGTTAATTTTGAAAAAACTGAAGCTATTGAAAGGTAAAGATTGGAAATACATTTTGGTGGAGGAAAAATGTACATCTGGAGGAAAGTTACTCCATCTAAAAGAGAATACGCCTACTCCTCAGCACCGGATACCAAGGATAGATATATACAATAAAAAACTGTGATATTGGAGTTATGGATTTGTCAGATCACTGCCTAGTGCATTTGGAATGAAATATGAGTAGAGAAAGAAAACAACATTCTGGAGGATGAATTCAAACTTACTTAATGGAGATTTGTGAATATGTGGAACACAATGATAATGGGGAGGGGTCTGTACTGTGGGACGCATGCATAGCAGTTATGAGAGGGAAACTAATTGTAAGATCGGCATACAAAATAAAATTGAAACAGGCAATGCTTAAAAATTTACAAACTGATTTGGAAAAGTTGGAGAGAAAACATAAAAACACCTTAGATAATAAAATCAACGTTAAAATAAAAAGGCAGAGGTTAACGACATGTCTCAAGAAATCCAAAATAAAGTAATTTATATTAAGTAAAAGCACTGGGAATGCATCCACAAAATATCTGGCATATAGGTTGAAATGACAGCAGGAAGTGTGGCATGTTAACAAATTAAAAGATTCACAAACAAAATCCATAGTCTACAAAACAGAAGAAATGCATATAGACAGCTTTACTCTCAGGTAAATGTTAACAATGGTGCTGATGGATATATGTCAGAGTGGTATAAAACTCATAGGAAAACCTTGATCCCACTGCTGCATAAAACTTTTAACTGGATAATGAAAGTAGGAGCAATTTCTGACTCTTGGAGAGAGAAAATAATCTCAGTTATTGCAAAGGAGGGCAAGGATAAATCAATAAGTTCAAACTATAGCCAATAAGTGTGTTCAATGGAGATTATAGATTGTTTACTGCAAATTTGGCACGACATGAAAAAAGTTTGACCAGATATTATTAGTTTAGATCAAACAGGATTTATAAAGCATAGACAAACATGTTACCATTCGTCTAACTGTACACATCATGAAACACATCAAAGATAAGAACTTGGAAACAATAATAATATTCATAGATGCTGAGGGTTAGGGTTAGGGTTGATTTGGTGAGGTAGGAATTTCTATTCCGGTTGATGAAGAAGTTCAACTTTTACAACCAATGTATTGAAGCCATTCAGACCTTGTACACACGTCCAGCAGCAAGGATCAAGGTAAATGGAAGCCTGTCTGATAGGATCAAACTAGAACGGGGGGTCACCAGGGGTGTTCGGTGAGTATGTAAAAGAAAAATGGGAGAAGGAAGCAAACATAACGGTGTCAGGAGAGGAATGGGAGGAAATGAACAATTACCAGTGGAAAACTACAAACTCATCATTCTGGAGGGAGTATGGCTGGAAAAACACCATAACGTACTTTGTGACCCCTGCGCAGAGAAAATACATAGACACCAAATGCTGACGATCCTGTGGGGAAGCTAAAGCTACCATTTCCACATTTTCTGGGGGTACAGCTTGATAAATAAATAAATATTAAACAGAGATAGTGGAAATAATGGAGGTCATCGGATTTAAGATTCCAACTAGTTTTAAGATTTTATATTTGGGGATATTAAAGACTTTGAACTTTAAAAATAAACAGGATGGTAAATTACTGAGGATTATGACGTTAGCCTGTAAATAAGCAATAACCAGGAGATGGCGCTGTGATCAGGTGCTACTGTTGATATGAATGATTAATAAACAACAAATAATTCCAGCAAAGAAGTCACTAAATCATATTATTTATATAAATTATCACTGATCAACCTACATTATCAGTTTAATTTCTGTCCTGGTTAATGAAACTTTATATTTATATTTTAGACATAATGTGAAAAACACAATTTTCATTTGAAATGGCGTGAAAACATAAATTCTGGGTTGAGGTAAAAGAGGAAGATGAGAAAGTAAAGGAAAGAGAAAATGTCTGAGTTTAGATGATTTATCTTCCAGCTTCATCTCAACTACAGCTGCAACAAATTATGATGTTCATAATCCATTAATCGTCGATAAATTCATCGATTAATCGGATAAAAAACATTTTTAATTTCAGCCTCTTTAATGGTCTCATAGTGAATGTAGTGACAGGTCATCCTAAGATAGATTCATTATCTGCACGTGTTCATATATATTTGTGTTAAATACATTCTTTAAAGTCTCTTCATATTTCCTCTCCATGAGCTTTATTAAATATGAAATATACAATGTTAAACATTAAATATTACATATTAAATGTGTGGTTGAGGGCAGAATGTGACCTGGATTAAAGGTGATGATTGTAGTGAAGCTTCATCTTCATCATGTAGATGTTCTCAGTCACAGCTTCTGTGTTTACATCACGTGTTTATCATTGTTTGATGTTTTATGATCAAATGACAAATTTAGTATAGAATTATGTTGTAGCACAATTTATAAATTAACTTATTTTATTTATAGTTTTAGATTAAGGAATGTTAGGACAAAGAGAAAAACACACAAAGTACAAATACCTTAAAAAAATCAAACAAATTTAAGTAGATGTGATAAATGACTTTAACCTCAGTCTAAATGTAATGAATTCAGTCTCACAACATTACAGACCAGACTTTATCTTTAAACTATTACCACCATTGTGTACAAGTCTATATATAAAACATTTAAACTCTGCTTAAGCTGATAATAGTAAAATTAAAAAAAGTATCACACACACACATTAGCATCAGGCTAGCTACCAGAGATGCTAACGATGCGTTTCTTCCAAACAGAACAATATGATGATGACGTAGTGATTTACCTGTTGTTGAGCTGTTATTCACTTTGTTCTCCACTTCCGCTCTGATGACTCACTCCTCAGCAGTGGGAGTTTTAATATTTTTTTAATAAAAACTTTATTGATTAAACTCTGCAGGTGAAACAAACGCATCACAATCAGTAAAACATAATCAGTTTGTCTGAATAAGAAAAAAGTGTTCAGTCCGTGATCACCAGAAATTCTCGTGTTGACTAAAGCACATTTAAGACCTATCTAATCTGAATTTAAGACAATGTAAGACTTTTTAAGGCCTTTTATTTGTAAAAATAAATAAAAATATTTAAGTCTTTTTAAGGACTCGCGGTCACCCTGTTATCTGTGTGATGTAGGTTTATTTTTTCTTAGTTACACCTGGTTCTGAGCTTATGAAATATATATGAAGTGTATATTAACATAACAGCTCAACTGTAGCCAAAACGATAGTTTTCATCTAGAAATTAAAGCTACAACCTAATTTTTTTTTTGCTTTGTTTTCTTTTACTGTTTTTTTTCTAGTCTATTGATTTTGTTTTCACTTTTTTGTAAGTATTCTTTTTGAAAACAAGTATGAATATTATAAAGGACATTTTTCTGAAAACATCATAAAATACTAATGTTCACAATAAGAGTGGGCGGGGCTTAGTGAGGATGTAAAACCTTTTATTGGTTGTAAATAAGTCAAAACAAAAACATCACACTTTACATCCAGTCATTAGAAAACAAACAAGGCTTTGTGTGTGTGTGTGTGTGTGTGTGTGTGTGTGTATACGTCAGCAGGACTCACACACACGAAGGCCTCAGCCAATCAGCTCTCCTCTATAGTACACATATTTACAGGGCTGCTGCTCGGACCTCGAATGCACCACCAAGTAGAAAATATCTTTATAAATAAAATCTTATCTTACAGCCAATCAGCAGCTGCAGGGGGAGGGGCTTAGGACCAGCCTGTTAGCCGCACCTGCTCTGACTCCACCCCTTAGCATTATTATTACAGTTTGTTTATAAACATGATTAGTGTGTGTGTGTGTGTGTGTTCAGTTCATCCATTTGCGACAGTTGACGGCTCCACAGTGACACGGAATCTTGTGTTGATCGTCCTCCAGATCAAACTTATAATCATAACACAACTGTAAGAAACAACACAACAGCTCAGTGACACACATACGAATGTCTGTGTGTGTGTGTCAGCTGAGAACAACCTGTCTGTAAGTTGTACAAATGTCTCTGTGTAGTAGTTGTGTTAAAGTTGTGTGTAGTAGTTGTGTTACCTCCTCTCCTCTCTGGATCCTCCTACTGGAGCTGATGATGATCTTGTTCTCTCTCTCCACACTCACCACCTCAGTGATACAGTTGGGGCCACATGAGTGGTTGATGTACCTGTCAGTCACACACAGGGGGCGGGGCCTTCAGGGGCCAGCCAATCAGACAGACAGCAGACAGATGTGTGAGGGACTCACCTGGCAGGTCCTCCAGTGATGGTGGCATCGATCACAAAGTCGTTATCGATTCGAAACATGTACACACCTCGGTTCTACACAAGTACACACAATACACAACATTTAATACACACACACACACATGAACTGATGACCATACCCTTCTACCGAGGGGAAAAACATTTAATACACAAAAGAATATGGAATGTTTGTGTTAGTGGGCAGAGAGGATTAGGGGGAGGGGATTCAGGGAGAGACTCTGTGTATATGGAAAACACTTAGATGTGTGTGTGTGTGTGTGTTACCTGAGCCTCGTAGAGCCTCTCCTTCCGATTGGCTACTTCACTCCTGATGATGGTGCCGATGTATTCAATGACCATCGTACATTTTTCTATGTCTCTGGCAGCGTATAGACCCAGACCCTGCACACACACATGTAGAGACACACACACACACACAATGCCGTCACTTTAAACATAAGCTGTGCTTATAACCAGTCACAGGATAACTAATGAATGAATGAACTGTGTGTAGTGTGTGTGTGTGTGTACCTGGATACGTGAGCGTGCCAGGTACACGTTACTCTTCCACTCAGCCTTCATACGGCGGTACTGAGCTGACTTGGAGTGACGGCCCTGGTGGGCGGAGACTGCTGACTCACCCGGAGAGAGAGAGAGGACCCCAGGAACCAATCCCACGATAGAACCCACTGAGCCCTGACAGCGGGGGGCCACGCTGCTCAGTAGGCAGGGCCTGGGGTCAAAGGTCACACAGCTGAGTGTGTGTGTGTGTTAATATGTGTAGTGTGTGTGTAGAGTGTGAGAGTGTACCTCTTGGCCTGTCCTGCCTTGGCCTCAGATCGTGCTGACCCTGAAGGGTTAAAGGCCAGGGGCCACTCCATCAGAGGGTTCCTACCAAACCTGAAGGTGTAGCGCTCACACGCCTCCACACCAGGCAGCTACACACACACACACACACACACACACAATAAGACCATCTCTGTACAATTATTCAAACTCAAGTTTGTGTGTGTGTGTGTGTGTTAAGAATGTGCAATATTTTATCATTTATGATTTATCATCAAAAACATTCTCACCAGTAATAATTTTTCATCCCAGGATATAAACCATAAATTCCCATGTCTGAAATTATCGAGAACCATTTGTTCCTCAGTTTAACTAAGAATGTCCATAAAAACTTGTTCCACAGAACAAAACTGTCTGTTTGTTGTTAACTTATTATTCTCTGGAGCAGAACGTTGTTTACAGGAGCTCTGCAGCGAAGCCTCCACGGTGTGCACCACCACTGCTGCTCCCGCGCCTCACACACACACAGACGGCAGTGATCGTCATGGCTACCTGAAGCTGTGATACATCATGAACCACTACTGGGTTAAAACCAGATAAACATCAACAAAGTGAACCAATCCTAGTTCCTCCATCAGATCCACACTAAGCTAACACACCGACACAGACTGGGCTAAGAGCTAATGCTAACCACTCCATATAAGGAATAACAGACCAAATAAAAACAACACGTCTAACTGTCATATAACCATAGATTTGTTTATGGTCAGATTTAACACTTGTATGGAAGAATAAAAACTAAACATGTCACACGTTGTGTGAAATAAATACTAGCATAAATATTAATGTCACTATTCATTCATCCGTCCAAACTTGTGAATCACTATTTTCTAATAATATTTCAGGCGTTCACAGACAAAGCTGGTGCTATTAGACTAATGTAACTATTGATTATTACTCATAAATATACTGAATGATTACATCATCAGCTTAATTTAGTTTAATTATAACTATAGTTATACAGTGGAGGTGATACAAATCATGTTAAAGGATGTAAACAATACAACATAATGATGTAATGGTGGTGTCGCTGAATATTAATGACCTAAATAATAGGGCTGCACCATTCTGGCAAAAAACATTATTGCAATTTTTCTGACAGGTATTGCAATTTCAATTAGATTTTCAATTTTTTTTAAAAAATTTCATAAATTTGAATGCATATGCATATGTGGTTTTAAAATTCTGTTTTTTTAGAAATATTAATCATTTTTTTCAGAAAATATTAGTTTTTAACTCCTGTGAGGAAACAAAATACTAATAAATAAAAAACCCATAATTAAAGAAAAATATATGTCAAAAATAAAAAGGTAATTTAAAATAATGAGTAAGATACAATTAAAAGGAAGATATAAGTTGTAGTGACATGGAATATTCTGACTGATCATTTTGAATTATTCATGTCATATAAAGATATAACAAAACAGCATTAATGTCACCATATTTGCCCTCAGGGATCAATGGTTTACTGAATCTGATCAGGTTTATTGATTAATGCTAAGGTAGGTAATTTTATCCAGATACACTTTTTAAGTTTTTGGTTGAAATTGTCTTTATGTTCTGACAGAAACAATCTGTAATAACTTCAATGTTGTACTGGACTATGGTTCGTATCCCACAGGAAAGAAGGGAAGCAGAAAACAAATGAATAGGTACATGAAGGCAGTTATGTCAGAAATAGATATACTGGATGTATGGAGAGAACTCTGCCCACTTGACAATGATTAACCCCCCCATACTCTAGAATAGACTACCTCTTAATGAATAAAGGAGAGGTACACAGAGAGAGAGAGTGCTGGATAGAGTAACTAATGTCTGATCATAGAGTTATCTACCTAGACATGAAGCTGGACAGTAAAAGGAAGGTTACAGTGTAGAGATTAAATGAAGGTATAATAAATGATAAGAGATTAGTTAATGTACTAAAGGGGGAAATAATACAATAGAAAGAGGAAAATGATAAAGGGGAGGTAGATTCTATAAGATGATTTAAAAACAGTAATAAAAGAGAAGCTGATTTCACACAATATTCATAAGAAAAGCCAGAATAGAAACATATCAGAACTAAACAGAAGAACTAAAAGATTAAGAATAACAACATAAACTGACAAAAGACCCATAACTTAAAAAATAGATGAAATTTTATCAGAAGTAAAACGTTTAGTTAAACAGAGCTACTATCTACAGCTAAGAACATTAGGAAACAACAAGCATTAAGTAATATATAGAAAATAAGAGACAATAACCAATAAAATCATATATGAAAAAGTGTTTGAGGATTATTACAGTAAACTGTACACAACCTCCATCAACAGGACATTATTTTTATTTTAAACTACATTTACCATCAATAGGTTTAAATCAGAAGGTGATGTTGACTTCAGTGATAACAGTAGAAGAAATAGAAAAGGAAATTAATCAGATTAAATCTGTGAAATCACTGGGAGACAGACTTAGGGCTAACTTTTATTTAATACATCTATTACATAGATCATTTAACTATAGCCTCAGGACAGGTAAGACCCCCTTCATAGACTATTATATCACTTATTAAGACAAAGAATACTGCACCAACTACACACCAATATCTATATTAAAAATGGATTATAAGATCTATACCGCCATAATAACTAAGACATTAGAAAATGTAATGCTGGACTTCATTTATTAAAGACAAACACAAGAGTTTACATATCATGAAACATCTACAAAGGAAGGAGGAAAGTGTAATATTTATAAGTATAGATGTAAAAACAGCTTTTGATAGAGTGAATTTGACATTTTTATTTAGGTTTTAGAAAAATGTGGATTTAATGAGGAATCAGTGAAGTGTATCAGATCAATATATCAGGAACCTACAGCAAGGATACAAATAAATAATAACTTAATAAAATGAAGATAAGAGAAGACAAACATAAAGTAGCTTTTTGTGAACGACATCATTTTTCTGACACAACCCAACAAAAGTTTTCCAAGACAATGAAACTATTATAGACATATGGAAACTACTCAGGATATACAATCAATGTAACCAAAACTCATCTTTTATAATAAATGAGATAATGGAAACATACACTATCAGATATTTAGGAGTCAATATTATAAAAGGAATAGATAAACTGTATGAGGCAAACTACACTAAAATAAATCAGACATTAGGAAAGACTTGGAGAGATGATCAGTTACTTGTTTAGATTTCAGCTCAAAGATAAAATAATAAAAATAAAGATTTTACAGAGCTTTTATATTTTTCAATCCCTGCCAGTGTAGATTCAACAAAAACAATTTATAGAATATATATCAAGGTATATATGAGGCAGAAATAAACCCAGGATCAGGTTCTAAACCCTGTCTTTACCAGAGGATTCAGAGAAAACTGATGATTAATAATGACTGATATATATCAGCTCATGAATCTCTGTGACTCAGCAGTTATTGTAGCCTTTTTCTTGCTTCTCTCAACGAGGACAGTCGCACTCTCTGTTTCTCCCTCCCTTCCATTCTTATCTCTCTCCCAGCTGCTGCTTTGTCTGGTCTTGTGAGCCTAACAAGAGCCTCTCTCTGTAACTCATCCAAAACCGGAATAATGGACATATCTCCCCAGCCAGCCAAGGCTAAAGCCAAGGTTGTCTCAACTCTTATCACCAGGAAGTTTCTGCAGACGGCGGCTCTTACCCCCACTCCCTCCCCCTGCTCCTTCCCTACATTCCCACCTGGAACTGTTGATGCTGAACTTTTCCACACGTCATCTGGTTGTCAGTAACGCAGCTACAGGTCTTCAACTTCAAATGCCTCGTCGGCCATCTTTCCCCACCTCCCATCCACAGCTGCATGGAGGCGTGGTAGCAGCGCCCATTGGCAGCACGCCCATGTCCCCAAACGGCTGGAATCCTGCTGTTCTTCCCACCTGACCCCCTCCCCCAGCCAACCTCCCACCCAACCCTTCCTACATGCCTTGTCTCGAGTTGTTTGACTGTGTCATGCTTACATTTATGTTTGCGGAGGCGGTTTTTTTCCTGGTTTCACAGTGTTTTCTCTGTTTAGGGAAATCAGTTTCAAACTGGCAGTTTTTTTATCCCCTCACCCCTCCTCTCCTCCTGTTGTTGATCCCTTCTTCACCTAAATATGTGGGCGCCGCAAATGGCTGCTCCGGTGTGTTGATGTGTCTTCTTTCACTGCAACTACCAAGTCAAATTCCTCGTATTGTTCTAAACTGTACCTGGTCAATAAAGCTCTTCTGATTCTGATTCTTCTAATGTATTCACATTTATTTGCGTTCATAAAGAACATCTTTACACTAAGTTTGGAATTGTTTTATTTATTAGTCATTTTTATTTATTGTGATGTTTATCATTATTGTGATGAATACCTGAAATTATGGGGATATTTTTTTTCGTCTAAATCTCCCATCCCTAGTGTGTGTGTGTGTGACTCACAGACTCAATGATGCGTGTCACTGCAGACGTGCTCAGTCCAAACAGATCTTCTCCTTTCAGATAAATTGGAAACAGCTTCAGAGTCCCAGAAGAAGTTCTGATCTGAGCCACAGAGTCCAGGACCTGGTCCCACACAGCTGAGAGCACACACACGCACATTAACACACACACGCACATTAACACACGCACACGCACACAAAGAGAGACAGACAGACAGGTACCTTTGGGTGTGGCTCCCACCAAGATGACATCATCGTAACCTTTCTCTACAACCCTGACCTTGAAGAGGGGCCGACCTTGCTCCTCCTCCACAGAGCACAGGTACTTAGAGCGCCTGCAGGACACACACACACTGAGTACTGACACACACACACAGAGACGTTCTCTCACCTGTTGCTATGGCGCATGCTCCAGTAGATGCGGTAGGCGTGGTAACCCACGGGGAAGATGGCGGCGTGGTTGTGGAAGGCGTCCATCTGCTGAGGCAGCAGCCGGCCCACGGCCCTGAACAACAGGCTGCCCACCCTGAACGTGTGCTGCCGCTCCCCGCGCTGAACCAACGCCGCCATCTGGCGCGCCTCGTCACGCTGCACGAACACACGGCGAAACACAGAGAAGCAGCGCAGCTCCGAGTCGTAAGGGTCAGAGATCACAGCGGGGGAGGGGCCGTCAGGGAATATCACTGACCGGGGCTTATGGAGCGGACACAGCATGGTCTTATCCTACAGACAGACAGACAGTCAGTGTCTGTACGTTGGTACTGAGGCCTGTAGCTCTGCTTACTACAGTCTGTGGTAGTGTTGGTGTGTGTGTATGAGTGGGTACATACACACACATCGTATGTATGGGTATGTGTGTGTATGTGTCAGTACCTTGTAGAAGGTGCAGTGGGCTCTCAGAGCACAGGTGAAGTGGTAGGTGTTGGTGCAGCGTAGTCTGTTGCAGCCGCTAGTGGCTCCACTGGTGTTACAGTGCAGGCAGCGTAGAGACAGACCCCTCCTTAGGGCCAGCTCCACGTTGATCAGAGCTCCAGCCTGAGTCTCATACACCTCAGAGGACCACAGAGCGCAGTTCAGGTGCACCTGCGCGCGTGCACACACACACTCAGCATCCATCCTGGACTCACCCACAGGTCCAGGTCTAGTCCTCCCCCCTCACTCACCCAAAGGTCCAGGTCTAGGTTGAGCAGTCTAGCCGGTCCGTCTGTGGCTCCGTCTCCTTGCTGGTGGCAGAAACAGCAGCGTCTCTGGTCTCGTGGTAAAGGTTCTGGTCTCAGAGTAGAAACTAGTCTCTCCAGCAGCTTGTCCACCTCCGCCTCAGTCGGCACGGCAACCGCCTCACTGGGTGTGAAAGGCCCTCTGGGTCATCAGACAGGTATGCTCAGAGACCATTCATCCATCCACCCTCTATCATGCATCCATCCATCCATCCATACCTGCTCAGAGTAATGTTGATGTTCCAACGTTTCCAACCTAAGCTCCTCCTTCTCTTGGCATGCTGTTGTGACATCATCAGGTCTGACATCAGCTCATCCCGAGCCACCGCCCGGGGATGGGGCTTCAGCCTGACCTTCACCTGTCCACCAATCACAGCCCATCACTCATCACACAGACATTTGATGTAGTATTTGATCTCTGATAAACGCACCTTCAGACCATCATGGCAGGGCTTGGTTTCCATGGCAATGGCTGACGCTGTTGGGAAGGACAGAGGGGGGGAGGAGGGGGGCTCGATGGGGGAGGGTGGGGTGAGGGGGAGGGAGTGCACAGCGATGGACGCCATGTTGTTTGTGTACACGTGGTTGACTCTGACCGACAGGGAGCGCTCTGCAGGCTGCGTGCACACACACACACACACAAACACAAACACATCAGTTCACTGATGTTTACCTACTGATGGTCATGTGACCTATGCTCACTTTGTTAGATCCAGATCTGAGAGAGTTCGACAAGTAGAGAGAGGAACACTTTGGACTGCAGAACACCAGGGTGACCTGCGCACACACACACACATACACACACAGTGACCTCTGACTCCTCTGTGTGTTTACTCTGTGACCTCTCACCTTTTTGACCTCTCTGACCACTCGGACTTCATTACCCAGAAGCACCTTACAGTGGCTGCAGCTCTGAGTGTCATGTTTACCTGAAAACACAGAGAGAGAGAGAGTGTGTGTGTGTGTGTGTGTGTGTGTGAGAGAGGGGTGGATCCATTCTAAATTAATACACACCAGTCTAACACACATGTGTACGTGTCTATCTTTCACTAAACGTACCTAATGTCAGTAGTTATGTGTAGTGACAGGTGTGAGTGAAGCTATAGTGATCATGTGACCTTCACTATGTAGCACCATCTACGCAACATGTAAACACTATTAGACGTGTACACGACTGTGTGTGTGTGTGTGTGTTGTATCCTGTCCAATCACAGCAATGATCTGACTCAGAGCGTAACACTACAGTCACTACCACTCTATGGACGGTGTAGTGACACAGACTGTAACCAGACTAAATGGTGGTCTGTTATACACTCACATACCTGCACACGTCTGCAAGCCTAAGCACCTAAGTGTTTACATGCAGTGGCGTGCACAGGTAGACAAAAGGTGGTGCTAAAGCACCTGCCCTTTGCCCTCTGGACCAAACTAGTGCCCTTATCAAAGTTTTTTTTTTTGTGGCCCATGCTGACATGATCATCTGTAAGATCATCGTCGATTAAAAGCGTGTTATACTAATGCCCTAATTAATATTCCCCCCACCTACCTCAACGTGAATGCGCAGAGCGAACACAAACAGAGGCAGCAGACAGTGAACAGCTGCAGCCCAAAACACGCCTCCTCTCCCGCCCACCAGCCACGTAACACATAAATTAATAGAGTCGAGTGTGTTGTTTGTCTCCTTAGCCTCAGTTATCAATAAGCTATAACTTGCATTTATTTGTCTCTGTTGTGAAGTAGCCTGTCTCAACACCACACAGCTGGGCATAAATTAGCTAACTGCTCACCTGCTTAACAAGTTAGACGCTACCAAAAATCAATAATAGATATGACGTTATGATGACCACTGGTAGAGTTTGTCATTGGTATACTACAGCATGTGAATCTATCAGTATATTTACTTAAGATGAATATTGTGTAGGTTTACATTAGGCTACATAATTAACACTTAAAGTAATTTATTTGCTAAATGACAAACAGAAAAAATAGCTCTATGTCTTGTTAAAATATGACCAGTCTTATTCATATTGTTGGTCTCTTTTTATTTAATATACCAATTACAGTATAAAGCCTAGAAAGGAGAGGATAAGAAATAAACAAAGGGAGCTACAGTCGGAAGCTCAGAGGAGCAGCTCTCTGCTCTCCTAGATAAAAACATCCACGAGCAGCAGAAAGGAGGAAGATGAAGATGAAGGTCAGAGTCTCGAGTCAAGTTCACTCTTTAAAACATTTTAAAGCTCAGATTTTAAAGTGTAACTGTTCCTCTAATTTTACTGAAATATCTTAAAAGTTGTCCACGTTTTATTTTAACTACTCAAAGTGGTTTGGCTGTATTAAATTAAGCATTAAGCTATTTTAGCTAATTATATTATTTTGTACCAACAAACTATTTCTATGTAACAAGACTTGCAGTATTCTAGTATTTACCTTAATAGGCTATATTTAACCTAAAAAATAGGTTATTAGTAAAACTATTATTATTCTATTCTAGGCAGCTACAGCAGAGAAGCAGTAGATAATCTATTAGCAAAGAAGATGAGACAGATAATCTATAGATGTATCTACAGATAAAACATAGCAGCATCAAGTCTATGAACAGATACAGAATCAGAAGTTCTGTCTGATTCCCAGAATGATGGAGAACAAGAAAGTCATGATGTAGCAGCTGTATGTGAAAGAGATGACACAATTAAAAAAATAGCAGTTATGTAATATCTAACAGCTTGTCATAAAGAAATACATCCAGATAAATCATAGTGAGGTCATCAGACTCTATAAAGACATGTCACTAAGGAGGATGCTGCGTTACAGAATGCTAACGCTCACTCTTCACTCCTCACTTCAAAATGACACTTTGTACATTTCTTTTATTCTGACAGAGGAAAAATACTAATCTATTATTGTAGATTGTAACTTATTTAAAACCTCTCCATGTGCGTCCATTCATAAGAAATAAAACTATAATGATTGACTGATCAGTGTTATAGTGTGAAACTGTACCAGTTCAAAGGTCAAGTCATTTTATTAAGATATTATCATAAATAAATATGCAATTACATTCAACTTGTGCCTGTAATATTTATTTTATAAATCTCACATTGCTATAATAAGGCAGCCATCAGTGCTACATGCTGCACAAAGTGTCCTTATTTTTCACTGAGCACCTGCCCCCCAAAATGTCTGTGTACGCCACTGTTTACATGTCACGTAGACGGTGCTACATAGTAAAGGTCACCTGATCACTATAGCTTCACTCACGCCACAGCTGTGTCTACGTGTGACTGATATATTTATGTTTGTTAGGTGTACATCCAGGTGTGGCGTAGGTGTGCAGATGCTTTAATGTGTATGTACATTAAAGCGTCTGTAGACGTGTTAACACATCTACAACCACGCAGGGTACGCGTTCACTTACATGTTCGTTGGACTGGTGCACATGAATTTAGAATGGATCCACCCCCCATAGAGTGTGTGTGTAGTGACTGACCTGTGGTCTGGCTCAGGGTTGTGTGTCTGTGTTCAGGGCTCATTGTGTAACTCACAGGAACAGGAACTCTGAGCAACTCAGCCATTGCCGCCATCACACCAGGAACATTCTGAGAACACACATTATTAATAATCATGCATTGGATTCGTGTCCACGTGTATGTGTGTGTTATTACTATGTGTGCATGTCCACGCGCGTGTGTGTGTTACCTGAGAGGCTGCTGAGTTCAGAGTGATCGCTATGGTAACCAGGTTAGTGTTGGAGCAGGAGGGCAGGGCCTGAGCATTAGGCTCCACCTTCACCTCCTGTTTCACTGCAGTAGCTGAACACAAATACAGTGTCACCAGATATAATGGTCACCAGATGATCTGATACACCAACATGTATGCTGTGGGCTCTGACCTTTGCCCCTGCTGCAGGGCATGATGGGAAAGGTGGGCGAGGGACAGGGCGAGGGCGGCTCCATCTTGATGGCAGTGAGGGGGGGGTACCTGCTGAGCTCCTGCTCCACCACGCTGTCTGGAGACGAAGAGGGCACGTAGCTGTCTGGACTGTCCCGCCCACACTGCTCCACAACTCTGAGGACAAGCAGCCACCATCACACACCGAACCCACCAATTACCACAGAAGGGGGCGGGGCTTACCTCAGCTCCTCCTGCAGGTTATGGGGCGGGGTCGGCAGGGAGGCGGGGACGTCCACCATCTTGGATCCATAGGTTAAAGACAGTTTGTGCTTCAGAGCCAACAGGCCTGTGAGGGGACAGGAATTAACACAATCAGGCTGTCAGAGCACTTCCTCTACATCATGTGTGACTCACGCTCACCGTCCGTCCTGCTCAGCTCGTCTGTGGAGGCGAAGCCATTGACCAGCTTCTGTCGGACAACAGGCGGCGGAGTGGGAGGCAGAGAGGCAGGAGGAGTGGGGGGATTACTGAGATGGTTCTGTTCACAACATACCAACACACCATCATCAGTACCAGTACAACCACACACACACACACACACATATATAACATTATACACCAGTATAACCAGTAAACAGACATTATAAACCAGTATGAACCAGAGGTTAGTGATGCACTGAAAGTTTGCCACAGAATGTTTTCAGATAAAAAAAAAAAAAAAAATTTGGCTAAAAAGCGTCTGAAACAGGAAGTTGTGATGGCGTCCAGCACACGTGTATCTGGCTCTGCCAAGGCTAAGGATGTTTGTGTGTAAACATGTACAGCCAAAATACTATCACTATAACACAGAGTATCGTCTGTTTATAATAAACATGAGTGTGATATAAATGATTATTGTGAGATAATATGAAGCAACAGATGAACAGGACAATGTTGAAAACATCAACCACTGCTAGCGGCCATGCTAATGTACGGAGCTGCTGACAGGAAGTGACACAGCAACAGGGAAAAGTAAAAAACAACAACACTTTCAGCGTGTGTGACATTAGCAAAGGCAGTGACACTTTTAAACCAATAGCAGAGCTACTGATATGTGTGCACATACGCAGAGGTTTCACAGCACAGAAGGAGTTTGTAAATGCACATTCAGCAATTTGCATTATCTGTGGATTTATATTACAAGTGTGCCTCAAAATAATATTTGTGAAGTAGAGCGTGTGCATTTCAGAATTTATATTACAAGTTTGCATAAAATATATATCTGCAAAACAGATTGTGTGCATTTGTGAATCTAAAATACAACTGTGAAACAAAGCATGTGCATTTGTGAAAATGCCCTGCAAGAGTTCATTCATTATGATACTGTTCTGATTCCATAGCTCAGTCCCTCAGCGATGCCTTATTGCAGACATTCGCATTAATGACCAGGGAGCTGGGCAGGCTAATGTCGACGATAACGCTGACTAACATTGCGTTCTCTTCCAGTTGAGCTGAGCCAGACCTTTGGCCCAGCGGCATTGCAGGCCTTGGAGCGTAGCGTGCAGGTTGGCCAAGCAAGGCAGCAGTTTGCCAGTTTGAGCCAGACTCCCCATGCCCCTCTTAGGCAGGGACATTTGGCAGGAATGGATGCAGATCACCCATACCTGCTCGTCCGTCTGGGCAGCCCAGAGGCCTGCAAGTCACAGTGCAAGGAAATCGGCAACACCGTGCAGCCACAAGTCCATCTGCTCAGGGGCCAAGGGATTCTGCACCTAGTCGTCGCCCCCCAGGGCCACAAGGGGCAAGGGGGGGCGAAACCTGAACCTCAGGGGCCGGTCGTCGGACTCTTTTCCCAAGAGCAGCTCCTCTGCTGGGAAGAGCAGACCAAAGACCCTTGGGTAGTGTCCACGCTATCCAGAGGTTACACATTACAGTTCCGACGCCGGCCCCTACATTCAGCGGGATCAAAGGCACTGTGGTCAAAGATCCCGTAAAAATCCCTTGTGCTATGGACAAGGTTTATCAGTTCAGGGTTCTGCCGTTTGGGCTATCCCTGGCCCCTCAAACATTTACCCTGTGTGTGGCAGCTGCTCTGTCACTGTTACAGGCCAACAGAGTTTTCAATACTCCTCTATCTGGACGACTGGCAATCTAAGCCTCAAGGTGAATTATGCCAGGAGCAACCTTGTACCCAGCCAGGTGGTGAGGTACTTGGGGCTTGTGCTGGATTCATCAGTAATGCGGGCCTCCCTCTCTCCAGAGCGAGTCTCCGCCATCCTAAGCCTTCTACGGCATTTCCAGCATGGCGCCCTCCTGCAGTATGGCCTGGTCCTGCGACTCATGGGGATGTTGGCCTCGGCATCCATGGTCATACCACTGGGGCTTTTAACACTGCGCCTGTTTCAGGTGTGGATGAACAGCTTGCATTTAGACCCCAGCCACCACCGGCACAAGGTGGTCAGGGTGTCTGCCCAGTTGTCTCCTTACCTTCCGGCCCTGGAAGAGGGAATACTTAATGTACCCTTGGGGAGGGTAGCATCCCGCCGGGAGGTTGTCGAGACGGACGCCTCTCTTATGGGTTGGGGTGCTGTGTGGCAGTCCAGGACTGTCAAAGGCCTGTGGAGTGCCCAGGAGAAGCGGCAGCACATAAATGTGTTGGAACTTCAGGCTGTATTCCTGGCCCTCAGGCACTTTCTCCCTGTTCTGAAAGATTGGCATGTTCTCGTCCGGTCAGACAACACCTCAGCTGTGTGCCACATCAACCACCAGGGTGGTACCAGATCTCTGACGTGTCTGCGGGTGGCACAACGGCTCCTCACGTGGGCTTACCCCAACTTCCTGAGCCTCTGGGCAATGCATGTTCCAGGTCTCGGGAACACTGCCGCGGATCTCCTCTCCTGTCAGAAGCCTCCATCCGGGGAGTGGAGACTTCACCCAGAGGTGGTGACTGTGACATGGGCCACGTTTGGCAGAGCAGCAGTGGACCTCTTTGCCTCAGAGGCAACGACTCACTGCCCTCTCCGATTCTTTCTGGGAGAAAAGACCAGCCCCCTCGTGTGGGACGCCCTGGCGCATACCTGGTCGGACGGCCTACTTTATGCATTTCCTCCACTCCCCCTCATACCAACAACGCTTCACAGGGCCCAGCAGGGTGGTCTCCGCCTGCTTCTGGTTGCTCCATGCCGGCCAGGAAGACCATGGTTCTCGCTGTTGCTCAAACTCCTGCGGGGGACACCGTGACATCTTCCGGAGAGGAAAGACCTCCTGTCTCAGGTCAACGGACGTATATGGCACCCGAGCCCGGGTCGTCCGAGGCTGTTCTTGTGGCCCCTATAGTTGTGGACCCACTTTGGGCTTCCTGCGATAGGGCGGTTGCCCACACAATTTTAAACTGGTGAGCACCATCCACCAGGGCGCTTTACGCTAACAGGCGGAGGCTATTTGTGGAGTGGTGTGACTCTCAAAACAAGGTGCCGGGGACATGTTTAGTGGTGGCAATACTGCAGTCAGTTTTTGACAAAAACAGGACTACTTCCACCCTCAGGGTGTATGTGGCTGCTATCTCGGCCAATCATACAAAGGTGGATGGCCAGACAGTGGGATCACATTATCTGGTCAAGCAGTTTCTGAAAGGGACTCAGAGACTCAGACCATGTCGGGTCTATGGGTCGCCATCATGGGACTTGCAAGTTGTCCTTCAGTCCCTTTCCCAGCCACCCTTTGAGCCGCTGGGACACACTAATTTGAAGTGGCTGTCTCTCAACACGGTGTTTCTTTTTGCTGTGGCAACGGCAAAACGTGTGGGGGAGCTGCATGTGCTATCAGTGAGCCAGGCATGTCTACACTGGAAGGCTGATGGCTCTGGGGTGAGCCTCAGGCCAAATCCTTCGAGCGGTTGCCCCCTCATCATGTGAACCAGCCAATCAAGTTGGCTGCCTTCAGTCCTCTGGGCTCCTCTGGGGGAAGGGTGAGCCATCAACACTGTTGTGCCCCGTGCGGGCACTTAAGGCTTACGTGGAGGCGACAGCAAGCCTACGAACGACAGACAGCCTTTTCGTCTGCCATGGAGGCTGTAGAAGGGGGACCGCACTTTCTAAACAGAGACTTTCTCACTGGGTAGAGGAGGTCATTCAGTATGCCTATAGGGGACTGAACATCCTGGTGCCTCAGGGCATAAAGTGCCATTCTACTAGAGGCATGGCTGCGTCATGGGCCGCCTTGAGGGGAGTTCCCCTTCAGGACATCTGTGCTGCAGCTACATGGTCCTCATCATGCACCTTTGGACGTTTCTACAGGGTGAACGTTGCTGGTGTCCAGCCTATGGCAATGGCCGTGCTGTCCACAGCTTCAGGCCTTGAGTAGGTGAGGATTCTTTCGTGACCTTTCTGGTATAAGTCATCCAGTGCTTTAAGCACCGCCTCTGGCGGTCAGTAAGGATGAAATAGAACGAGAGTTACGTATGTAACTACGGTTCCATGAATCCTGGATGACCGCCAGAGCATCCTGTCACTCAGGATCCTTGTGTCCTCACGAGAAGATTTTGACAGGAACAGATCACCTGATGACACCGGAAGATATAGGCTCTCCGGGTCATCCAGGGGTCACAGGTGACTGTTTATATAATTACTCAACCTGCGTATGCGCGAGATGGAACATCCAGTGCTTTAAGCACCACTTCTGGCGGTCATACAGGATTCATAGAACCGTAGTTACATACGTAACTCTCGTTCTCTGACTCAATGCTTCGTTTACGCCACTTCTGCTTTTGATGACATGCACAGCGCGGAATACAAAATGTAGATGGAGACCAACGGAGGCGAGTGACAAGGAGAACAAAAAAAACGACGTAAACTATTGAAAGTGCGGGACCATTATAAACTAAAAAACAGTACAATGCATATACTGCAGAACAGAATTAGCTTTCCATAACAGCACTTCTTTAATGCTCCTGCACCCAAGTCAAAAGCATCGAGCCTGCCGAGCGGACCCAACAGGTACAGTATGCCTAATGTTAATGTCACGTTCACTAAAGTATTTAACTTATATCAGTGATCGCTAGTGTAGATGTAAAGAACACACACAGTTGAAAAATGGCTGATTAACAGGGGAAATAGTTTTAGTGGCCACATGGCAACACATTATGTGAAAAAGTGTATTAGGGAAGTATTGTTAGAAAAATAGTTAGTTTAAGCTTCAAGCACATTATTATGATAGTGCCACACACACATGCACACACTCTTTCTTTCTTACACACACACCTGGTCATTGTTATCTATTTGTTTTGGTATATTATATTAAGGACAATGTATTAGGTTCATTCATTTTAATTGTATTGCAGAGAGTAGGGTCATCAATTGTAGATCACACCATAATATGTACATTAGCCATTAATTTTAAGCCTAGTAATCAATAAATAACAAATAACTATACTCTACTACTTTGTTCCAGTAAATCTCAGAGTGGTACTTTAAACAGCTTGGTACAGAGCGCTCCGTCATGCTGCTGAGTTCACAGACATGTTGGACGATGAAGAATTCCTGAAGATGATCTCCACTTTCAATCCAATCCAAATGCACTCTTTTCTTTCTTTAAAGAAGCAGCTACCAGTCCAGTTATGTTAAGAAAAATGTTTATCTTAAAAAGAATATAATTGGTTGTTCATTTAACTGACTTCTATTATTTGTATTACTATTAAATTAAAAAAAAAATTTTGATTAATTGCCAGAATAATCGATAGAATACTCGACTACAACCCAACACTTGTAGATGACTGTTTTAATCGATAAGGAAACAACTGTAACTGGTCTGAAACCAGTCACACTGAAGCTTTGTTGGTGTGGTTTTTCAGAATAAGAGTCTGAGGGAGTTTTCAGAATAAGCACCTTGTAGATGAGTGTGGAGTAGTAGTCGGTGGCTCCGCTCAGCGTGGCACTACCAAAAGAGCCACTGAGGAGGGAGTCCAGGCCGAGGGGGGAGGAACCGTAAGGCGGGAACAGACGGAGGTCCACCTCCAGGACGGGCTCCATCAAGGGCAGCACCGACAGCTGGGGTCAGAGGTCACACACAGGTCAGGGCTCACACCTGACCAGGAGTAAAAATGAATAGTTACCTTACCTGTCTGAGGTGAGCTCTCAGCTCCTCCTCCTCCTCTTCCTCCTCCTTTCTCTTCCTCTTGTGTTTGGGAGCCGTTCTGCTCACTATTGTCTTCTTCTGCATGGACACGCCCACCGTTGCCCCCTGCATCAACACACACTTCATTCCTATCCCTCTGCTCTTCTCCCAATCACCATGGTAACCACTCACCGAGTGCTCGTCCTCCTCCTCTGATTGGACGCTCTCTGATGAGTGATGGCGGCTGGCAATGGGCGGGGCCATGCGGTGCTTTAGCAGCTGTCTCATAAGTTCTTTACCTCTGTCGCCCTCTAGAGGAGAGGAGGGGGAGGAGTCCATCCTGACTCCACCCCCTCCACAGGCAACGCCCTCCACGCGCTCCTCCTGAAGAACAGATTCGGCAAGATTATGACATCACACACACCTTACGTCAGCGACCATCAGAACAACTTTTAACCTTAAAAGATGGAGCCAGCACAGGGTGGGCGGAGCTCTTGGGGAAGACCACATCAGATTGATCCAAGCTGTGGTGGGTGGGTGTGGAGGAGGAGTCTGAGACAGCTGGAGTGGGGGGGGCTGTGATGTCATCGGAGTGTGAAGAGAGTGGCGTCCTGACTCCGCCCCCACCTGAGTGGTCATCTCCCTCTCTGCGGATCCTTTTCTTTGGTTTGTCGTTGAGGACGTCAGCATAGAGCATGCAAGGGGAAGGGGCGTAACCGTCCTGAGTAAACTGGAGGGAGGGGGGCCTGGCTCTCCACATTTGAAGAGTGCCATGAGCCTGGGCGGGGTCAGGAGGAGGCCGGACACTCTTAAGGAGACCCTGCTGCTGGGGGGGGGGTCTGTGAAGGAACTCCTGAGGAACCTCAGAGGGAAACAGGGACGGACCTGGCTCCACAGTCCCTCCAGTACCTGGACCACATGGGGGTCCCACCCTGGGTGGGGGTGGGGCCGGAGTGGCTCCTCCCAGGAGACTCTGCTGCTCCAGATCCAATCTCTGCTTCAGGACGTGCTGACGCTCCACCTGAAGGCAACACAAACCAACAGTCACTGCATGAACCATAACACCAGCAGAAAGCACAGCTACGTAGCAGACTTCCGTGTGTCCACATCCACTGGTCTCAGACAAAGTTTTTATCTGTTTTTATCTTGTTCAGTACAGCGTCCTTGGGTAACCTGAAGAGAGCTTTTAAATTTAATGTATGGCCAAATACACCGGTCTATAACTAAGTCAGCTACCAGGAATATATGTCTGTTTATTATATTAATATGTACTTCTCTTATGTCAGTGTTATCACACATGACTAGTGTTCTGTTCCCGCTGCTGACCATAACATTCAGTTCAGCTATGGTGGTCCAGAATCCACTAGTTTGTATACATTTTAATTACCTATCACTGTAGTTCTGATTGTTCACTTTATTCTTATGTTTCACCACTACTGTGGAACAATGAAGCAGCTATAATTCTATAAGGGCATATGTACACCTTAATTTTTCTCTTTTGCTGGACTTACTCTTTAGTTGGTGCAAGATGTTTAGATGTTGGTCATTAAGAGCTCACTGCTTTTCTTTTTTTTCTTCCATGAGCAACCTTCTTTTTTGGGGTGGGGAGGGGTATAGTCACTGCCAGTAATACATTTGCCACCTACACTACAACGTTTTGTATCAGTCTCGTAAAACCAGTTTTTGCCTTATACAGCTTTAACACAAAACTGCTTCATGGTCTACCTTTTATACATTTCAACTCTCTTTGTCAAACTATATGGATAGGCATCTAAAATTGCTAAGTTGGAACGTCAGGGGCCTAAATCATCCTGTAAAAAAAGAAGGATCTTCTCACACCTTAAACAATTTAAGACAGAAATAGCATTCCTTCAGGAAACCCACATTCACAGCTCTGTAAGTGATCAACTTTTGTAGTGTTGGAGGGGCAACATTTTCACTCCTTTCAAGCCAAAGCCAGAGAGGTATCAATACTCAATCAAAATATCACATTCCATCCTCATAATGTAGTCTCAGACAAGTTCGGTTGGAAAAAGAGATCATCTCTGGAAAACTATATAATACACACAATGTTTTTGTAAATATCTATGGCCCTAATTCAGATGATGCGTCCTTTTTTTGAGAAACTGTTTTCACTGCTTCCAGACCTTAACTTCAACTGTTGGTTTGACCCAGTTTTAGATTGATCTGATCCTCTACCAATAATATGTATATATGCACTGTATATGTTTGTATAGTTTTCTTACACAATGAAAAACCAAATGTGAAGTCTAAAATGTTATTTTGTGAAGGAGGGGTAGGTGCCTATAAGCTCCTTGAACTTCTGCCTTTTCTTTTTGAGCACTTTTCTCTTTTAAATACATGTTATGTATTATTATTGTTTTTTATGTTGCTCAAATAAATAAATAAAACAAACTACAACTAGCAAATCAGTCTATTATTCAGACATTCCTCTCTAACTATGGAACCTGTGATGTGTGACTCTTTACATCCTAACGACAGAGAATATTGTTTTTTTTTTTGTTGCATGTCCATCACACCTATTCCAGGATTGACTGTTTTTTCCTCGATATTCAGCTTCTTCTGCTTGTCCATTCCTGTGCTTATGAAAGTCTAATAATCTCTGACCATGCTCCCATCACTCTGTCCATATCCCTGCCTGGACACCCACAGAGAAGCAGGCATTGGCAACTCTGAGCTGGCTGACATCGATAAACACTACGCCCTAAGTAAAAACCCAGACCTCTTTAAAACACGTGTAGAACTTCAAACCAAACTAGATCTTCTTACAACTCATTCTATTGAAAATGTTCTTCTAAAAAATAAGTCCATGTTTTACTTAAATGGTGACAAGCCTGAAAAATGACTTGCCATCCAACTCAAAGGTAACAGAGTTGAAGTATACCAGAGATACAGATGTCCAATGGACTCACAACTTTAGACCATTTCAAAATAAATGACTCGCTCAGAGACTTCTACTCACAGCTCTACTCCTCAGAGCCTGGTGTTAACCATAACGCTACCTTCAACTTCCTAAGAAATCTTTCAATTCCCAAACTCTCTACAGACTGTAGGAGACTAGATGAGCCCATAACCCAATCAGAAGTCGTCTTAGTCATTTCTTTAATGCAGTCTGGTAAATGTCCTGGCCCTGATGGCTTTCCAGTTGATTTTTTCAAGAAATTCTCATCTCTACTGTCTACACAGCTATCTGCAGTTGTGTCTGAATCCCACACAAAGGGCTTTCTCCCTCCATCGTTTAATGAGGCTTGTATAACGCTCATAGCTAAGAAAGGAAAATACACACTGGGCCACGCCTCTTATAGACCCATTTCTCTCTTAAATACAAATAATAAAATCCAAGCCAAGATCTTAGCTCACAGATTAGAAAACATACTTCCCACAATCACATCAGAAGACCAAACTGGTTTTATTAAAAATAGACAATCTTATTTCAATATACGGCGTTTGTTTAATATTATATTTGCTCTGAGGATCACTGCTCAATCAGTTCGGTCATCATCAGTCCCTGCAGGATGCTCAATTTACATTTGATTTTGTGACCCATGTTTTTCTGATTGGGGACATATTGAGGAATAATTTGAAGAAATCTGCAGGATTTGGGAAAATTTTTGAGTTCTTTTAACATTTTGAGAATTAAATCGACTGCCTGCTAATATTGTGGAGTATCATTGAATCTGTATACATCTACAACTGAATTAGTTGGTAATTTACACAATGATTCATGGTTTCTCTGAGTTTTTTGCTTTCTGCTCCGGGCCAAATTGGACGCTCTAAAGACCCGAATTCGGCCCCCGGGCCTTGAGTTTGACACATGTGGTTTACATGAAGATAGAGTTGAAAATCTGCAGCTTTAATATCAACCAAGAATATATTCAGCTTGGTCTAGTGTGTAGGGAACCAAACCAAACCAATCCAAGCTGAACTTTAACCTAAAGACCCTCTTTCTAACAGGATTAACCAAGGAGCAATACCAAGTGTGTTAGTGTCATTGACGTCCAGGCCTTCCAGGACACATTTAAAGCCACGTCGCTAATTTCCATCCTTCTTTGTAAAAGCTAAATATACGTTACAGCCCCACCTCCCACAGAAACAAAGGGTCGTCCTCACACTCAGACATGTGCTTCAGTATTTATAAATGATGTGAGCGTACGCTACGATCAGATGGAACAGAGAGTGATGTCATCCAGCCCGTTTGGAGGTGGAGATGAGAAAAACAAGCACACGCACATCGCGAGTTCATTTGATTAATGGTTGGATGAACTGAATTAATTGTGGTGGTCTTATTTTGAAGGAGCAGCAGTGAGCTCACCTCCTGCATCAGCTGCAGCCGCTGGCGTTCTTGCTGCTCTCTGAGACGCTCACGGCGCTCTCTCTCCTGGAAACCTTCACTGAACGGGTTGTTGTCATCAAACTTCACCTGCAAAGCACACAGCCTCCTTGTTAAGCCACGCCCACTGTTTGTGCATATCTGTTGTTGTTGTTGTTGTTGTTTACCTGAGGCGGTGCAGAGTCTGCTGAGGTAAAGCTCTGTATCTGAGCTGAGGGGCGGGTCATTAGCATCTGCTGCCGATTGGTCCGATAGTCCTTGATGAGCTCTGAGTGGTCCTTCTGCTGCTTCTTGATCTGTAAACAACAACATGTAAACAGCCTGCTGGACTGAGTGTAGTGGGGGGGGGGTACCTGCTCCAGCTGTCTCTGCAGTGCCCCCTGCTGCTGGCTGATGTATTGCAGCTGGGTAGTGTCCTGCGTGCTGAAGGTCCGCCCCGCCTTCTTAGCCGTCCTCTGTTTGGCACACAGAGACTTCCTAGACTTCCTACAGCTCATCATCTGGTCCTCCAGGAGGCGCTGCTGCATCTGTAGAAGCTGCTGAGTCTCCCCCAGCCAGTCCTCGTACTGACCCCGCTCTGACTCATCTGAGGAGAACACACGCACACACTGATTATTAAAGAGCTAGAGACTATTATTCATGCTTTTATGTCGTTGCGGTTGGATTACTGTAACAGCCTGTTCACCTGCCTAAATAAGAAGGAGCCGACAGTTAAGGGTGCAACGATTAGTCGACATTATTGACAAAAACCAGCAGTGCTAGGAAACCTATTGTAATCGTTAGGATTATTATTATAGTTACCTTTTATTGTTCCGTTGGTAAAAATGGTGCTGCAGAATAAACTGTGCAAGGGAGGGCGGTGCCCTTTGGAGGGTGGGTCCAGAACCCCCAGCTTACCTTTGATGCAAAAACTCACATATGTCTGCCAGCAGGTGGCGCTATAACCAAGGTCACAAATTTTGGCCTAGTTATGGCCTATAACTCCCACACCGTATGTTGCACATTCAAAAACTTCATATCCACAGATTCCCTGAACAGCACTGAATCAGCTGGGCTAGGCCACGCCTATTTCCGCCTAAACTTTTTGTCGGAGGATAATAGCGAAAACTGGAAAACCTACGTTTTCAAACTCCGCCTTGGTGTTTGGTCCAATCAACGTTGAAACTTGGCACGTAGAGTCTTCAGTTGGACCTGATCTAGAGTTCTGCGAATAATTTTGTTGGGGCAAAATATGCGCAACTTATTAACAAGTAAAGTTTTCTAGCTAGCTATAAAAAGGCAAACTGGTGCATAACTAAGTCTAAATAAATGCTACAAATAAGGGATATTTATATCTCTTAAATGGCAAGACTGATTTTTACCAAATTTGGTGGGTATGACCTTGGGTCGCTCCTGAGGTCATATCTCAAAGTTTTTAACAATTGGTTAAAGTGGACATGGCTTATTACATCATAACATATAAATAAACAAACATTTATTTCAGCTGAATTATATTGAGGGCTGTAAAATTTACAGGGTGTTTCTGCTGGCAAGTGTTAATTCATTTCAAATCAATTTTATTTGTATAAACCAATTTCCAACAAAGTCATCTCAACGCAGTTAGCAAAATATAAAATTCATAATAAGAAAGAAAAAACCCAACAAGATCCACATGAACAAGTATTTATCATCTAACAAAACCAACATCATAAACACCATTAAAGAAACATAAACAATTATTTAATATAACCTCCATACTCTCCCAACAACATATATCTCATGACACGACAGCACATCTGTTGTTTGTGTTGGAAACACAGAAACATGGAGAAAATGACAACAACAACAACTCAGAACATCCTCAGTGAGGAGCATCCACAAAGTCAATCCTTCCTTTTGTTCCATTCACTGTAGAAAGAACCAACAATGTTCTGACCTTAGCTTTGCTGAAGGTCTGCTAGCTCAGGTGTTGGTCTCCATCTTTTAAAAGATGTTGTTTTTCCTCAAAAGAAAGTTTCTTTATCGTCTCTAGCGCTGTCATCCTGACTGTAGTGTTATCCCGCCCACTAGCTAGAGAACGTAGCAGCAGCGGTCACATGGCATCGATTCACTAATGCACTGTGAACGTATGTATAGCATTTAGCATAGCACGGTTACGTCCAAAGGCAGCTCTCTACGCTGCCTTTGGACGTAAATTGTTGTCATCTTGGGGAACTGACTGAGCATGTGCTAACACATAAAAACACGCAATGGGAACAGATGCAGAGGAGCAACATGCCTTTGGGAGGAGGCGTGACCTCCCTCTGCCTTACAGCGGAGTGAGACTGTGCAGCTGTTCCAGGAAATAGCGCTGTTTAGTAATTTGGGCTATGAAACGCACAAAATGCTGACACTTTCAAACTTATAGGTACTGTAGGATGATGGAAATGGAAAAATAATTTGTAATTATAATATTATTACAAATCATTATAAATAATCAAAATATTAATTCACCCTTGGGTAGGCACTGCCTGCCTTGCCTACCCCGACGGCACATCACTGGTAGATATAGAAGACCACACAGACCACCCATACCAAAAATGTATATTTGCAAACACATTTTTGCCTCTAACTTTCACATTTTAATTCACATCTTCATAAACTTCATATCCACATGTTCCCTACATAGTCACATTTCCTGACATAGGCCACGCCCACTCCCTTAGGCATATTGCCCTTTATAAATCACTACACATCAAAAACCTACACTGTAAATGCTAACATTCAAATGAATTACATATAATAACCGAACCAAACTCAGTTTTCATCAACTTGCTATGAACACTACTTTTAAATAAGTAAGTAGTAATTTGGAGTTAGAGAACTTGCTTAACTTTATGTATCCTAGTTAAATCAAATTAGAAAAAATAATTTGTTGTACCCAGTGTCCTTCAGGCGTTCTTTCAGACATGTGCACATCTGCCTCGTCTACTTTGCGCTTCCTGAAACTGGAACATTCCCACACATGCACGTAACCAACTCATGGATGCTCAGACGGTGATTTTTTCAGCACCACTTGAATTACTTGTGTTTCACACACTGATTTGGTAAGTACATATTTTACTCTTTTGTTAACCATACAGTTGTTTGTTTTGTTATGTATAGTACTGTATGCCAGAGAGGACTGTGAATTAAATAATATTCAAATATCACTGCTTACAAACATGCTATTTGACTGTGACAGTAACTTAAACACTCTTAGAAACAAATTAAAACTACAGTTTATGGTAAGTTACTCTGTTTTTGGCGATATATGGCATTTTTAATTTAAAGTCACTATGTTGAGAGACAACGCTAGTAATTCTATTGGGAAGCAGGAGAAGTTTATGCTAGTTTGAAATCATAGTGAAGGGGCAGTAGAATTTACACAGCGGTGGTAACAGGTGTACAAACTAATGTGAGACGCTAGAAACGTAGCGTTCAGTAAAAAGAAGCCAAACCAAGTGAAGTCTGAATGTGCGCACGGTGCGTGAAGGAGAGAAGAAAAAAAGTCTGCATGCATGTGGAGAACAATAAATGTACATGAAAATGGAGCTCAAATGTTCAGACTTGTTTCTTTCTCTTCAGCATTGACTTATTTAGTCCAGTACATGACTTCATTAGATGTGCACGGCTGCTCTGAGCACGTATGTGTCAGTGATTTTCTCCGTATATACTACTTCCTCGTTTGATCAACCTGCACTGATCATTTGAAGCTATTTGAAAATACATTAATCAAGTTATTTCACCACTTCAAACATAGTCTAACAGTCAAGAGTCAAGGTCTGGTTGTACATTTGGAGCTGTTTGAAATCAATCATCTGTTCAGCATTCTTTCTAGTAGGGCTGTGCAATTAATAGAAATTTGATCATGATTTCAATCATTAAACTCAACGATTATAAAAATAACATAATCGAGAAAAAAACAATTATTATTTTTAAATTAAACATATTTTTAATTTGCTAAATAAAACAAACTTTGATGTTTTAGGATATCTACCAAGAATAAAGTGTGGCACACGTGAGTAAAAATGATTATTTTTTTTTTTTAGAACTTAATTTTTATTAAGATTTATAACATTGTACAATCACATTTATCACACTATATACTGTAAGTGCATGCCAATACTATACAGAAACTATTGTACAAATAATCAGACAAAATACATATATACCAGAACATAACAACAAAGACAAAACAAAAACAAACATCCACACTATGCTCATCTTTTTAAGATAACAAATCCATCATGGGACTCCATCTTTTAATGAACAACTCTTTCTGAAGCCTCAGAGAATAAGTAATTTCTTCCATCTGATAAATTTCTCTCACTTTCTTAATCCAATTAGAATAAGTAGGTAGGTCAGACTGCAACCACTTGATGGTGATACATTTGAGTGCAGCTGTCAGCAGAATTCTTAGCAGATATTTTCTGCTATTTCCTACAAACCCATCAGGAATTGTACCTAAAAAAACCACTTGTGGCTCTTTAGCAAATGGTTGACCGAATACTGTGTTGAGGGCAGTGAAGACATTATTCCAAAAAGGACTAATCTTTGGACAAGCCCAAAAAATATGAGTATGACTCCCAAGATCAGTACTACAATTTCGCCAAGTATCAGGATTTACTGGATTCATTTTTGAAGTTATTTCTGGTGTCCTGAAGTATCTTGTTATTATTTTCCATTTAAACTCTCTCCATGAACTGGAGTTGGTCACCAGGTGTGCTTCAGAGCAGATTTCATCCCACCTCTCCTCAGTAATTTCAGTGCCAATCTCAGCCTCCCACTTTATCCTTATATTAGACATATTGTTTGTATTCAAATTTAGAAATGCCTTGTAAAAATGATTGATAGTCTTTAGAGGTTGATTACCTTGTTGTATTTTTATAAGAATAGCCTCAACAGGTGATGGTTCTAACACTTTTATCCATTCTTTATGTTTTGTCAAAAAGCTTCTTAATTGTAGATATCGAAAGAAATCCGAGGAGGGAAGCCGAAACTGACCCCTTAATTGTTCAAATGACTTCAAACAACCATTATGCACAAGATGATGGAGTTTGCTAAGACCAGAAGTTGACCAAGTTTTAAAGCCCCTATCGATGGTAGACGGGGCAAAGCCTTGGAGGGAAGAAACATCAGAAAGGGCTGAAATTTCTTTTGGCAAGCCAAACGACTGCTTTATTTTACGCCAGATCTTTAGTGTAATCATGGTCCATTCACCCATACGAATATCTTTGAATGGAATGTCAGAGAAAGGGAGAGCCTCTAACGGTCTGCTACACAAACTTTTTTCAATATCGAGCCAACGGGTATCAGACAAGTCCTGCATCCACACAATCAGAGGTCTCATTTGAGCTGCCCAAAAATAGTGTTTAAGATTAGGGACAGCAAGTCCCCCTCGAGATTTTGATACTTTTAGGTCGTTTGCATTGCCATATAAATTTGGAAAACATCTTGTCTACCTCATCAAAAGCAGAATTTGGAATATTTATCGGCAGCATTTGAAAGAGGTATAAGAGTCGTGGTAGCACATTCATACGAATACTTTCTATTCGACCTAAGAGAGATAGAGGCAGGGCTGTCCATCGTTCCAGGTCTTTTTTAATTTTCCCTATTATCACCTTGTAGTTTGTATTATACAGATCAATTAGTGATGGAGGAATTTGAATGCCCAAGTATTTAATACCGTCTTTAGGCCATTTAAAGCCACTCTGGTCTTTAACGGTTTGTGATATATTTCCTACAATATCCATTGCCAGTGTTTTATCAATATTGACTTTATAGCCAGAAAGATAACCATAATTACTGATTAGGTCCTTAAGATGGGGAATTGTTGCTGTTGGATTGGAGATATATAATAGTATGTCATCAGCATAAATCGATAACTTATGTTGTTGACCATTTATTGAAAATCGCTGGATATCATTGTCGTCTCTAATTAACTGTGCTAAAGGTTCAATACTTATATTGAACAGCAGGGGCGAGTAAAAATGATTATTAATACTAACTTTGAGTTATTTGATATAGGACATAACGTGCAATAAGTGTTTTTGTTTTGTGCAAAAGTGAACATTCTTGATTTTAACGTTTGAAGGATTTTATTTACTTTTAAAGTATATATTTTACGTCATTTTGGACAAAAAATAAAAAAAATTTTGCCTAACAAATAGTTGTTTGAATAATCATGATTTCGCCTAGCCCTACAGTTAGTAATCACAGAAACTGTCGCCACGGCAAAAAGCGCACACACTTGAACGCACTCAGCGCTCATACATGCAACGACACAAACGTTTCCACTATCATTGTGTTTATGGGTGATTTCTAATGATTATAAATCACATTTCTGGAGTATTTCTTTTGGTAAATAAATTTTTCTGACACACGTGTTGTTTTTGTTTATAGAGGCTTAAGTTTTCTGTCTAATAGGCGGCCGACCGTTTTGCCTGTGTGAAGTTCAGAAAGTTTGGTGACTTGGCAAACAGAACCTCATTGCATTTTTAATTTTAAAATATTTATTTTTTATTGTTTGAAATGGCAGTATCGAATCTGATACCGTGGTATTTTTATGACACTGCGGTATACGGCATTATCGCCCAAGCCAACAATATGGTTGTTTGTATATTTCAAGTGAGTGATTTTTCTGCGTAATGCATGAACCGGGGCTTTTCATTTGTAATTTAATTCAAATGTTGAGTTTGTATTAACACAATAAAAATGTTTACAGGGAAGGTGGGATGTGTAAAATGAGATATTTAGATATTACCAATTATACTAATAAAATGAAAGCCCTGTACCTAATATAAGCCTTCACTATTAGAGTAAATACACAACAAAGTTCTTAATTTATGTCTGTTCTGTGTATTTTTAGTCTCCAGCACTTTGCTCTGTTGTCCTCAAAGATCTTCATATTCTACTCTGTGATGACTCCAGTGACGTCTACAACACTTATGTAAGTAACGTATTGAAAGAAGAAACATTCAATTGATTGTCAAATCATATTTACTATATTTAAAATGTCATTATTTTCAGTTGATCAGAATCAGGTGGATTCTGGTCATAAATGATCAGAATCTAACAGGTCCCCACGGTCATGAAATACATGGAAAAGTTACGTGTTTTGGAAATATAGCCTATTTTAATCCACACTTGTGTGTACATTGCATATATTTTGGAAAAGTTTTGAAAAAACATTGTAAAAAAAAAAAGTGTGGGAACCCTGAAATGAGGATGTAAATTGTCATTTTTCACTCTGAAAAACTTTTCCAAAATTAAAATACAAAGTGAATTAATTTGGCGTTGCACCAAAAGAAGGCCAGATTCAAAAGATAGTTGTGTGCTTCTTTTACAGGGTACAGTGAAAGAAAAGGAAGTGACCTCAGTGACAGTTGGGGTGCTGACTGTTGTCATGACGATGCTCAGCCTCTGAATGCAATGCAGCTCCAGCCCATCGTCATTGAGTGAAATACTGTCATGGACAATGTTGGAGACTTTTCCAGGCAGGCTGCCTCATATGTCCTTCACGTAGATTACCCACAATGCATAGCAAGCATGCTCAAGTTCATTCAAGCAGTCATGATTGGATTGGGAAACAAACCCCTCCCTCTAAAACTGCTTGGTTTTAAAAACAAACTGCTGACGTAGGCCAGTTGATACAGTGTCAGAATATTGTTCTTATTTCTATTCAAAATTTCTAATTTGAATTGTTGACTGTTCTGGGTATAATGTTCAACTGAAATTTGAATTTCAAATGTTTTTGTAGTGTTTGAACAAGAGTTATTTATTTTATCCATGTTGTGTAAACAATGAAACCAGTGTTGATCACTATTATCAGATAAATCTGAGCTGATTTTTGTTTGTTTCATGTTGTTACTTATACTATGTATAGACACCAAACATAACCCTGAGCTACTTCAGTAACAGTGATTATTTTATAAAGATTCTCTGAGATTTGCTCTGAAAACATTGTTTCTTGTAATTATTTCAGCAACATGATTGTTTTATATTGTGCATTTTTATAGAGGGAGCTTATTTCTTTAATGGTTTTTTTGTCCAAAACTTGAACATGTTGCCAGGTCAGTAACAGTTTTTAATTGCTAATGTTTAATTAAAATAATGTAGTACATACTCAAAACTGACTTGTTCGGCTTAAAAATAGTTGTTTTCTTACATTACTGTAAAAACTGATCATTCTAAAATGTACCATTTAGAATAGTATGTTTGTAATCAAAATGCTGATTGATCATTTCATACTGAGCATTAAAAAGATCTTTAAAATGTCCTTATTAATAGATCTATGTCTAACAAAACATTATTTTGTACTATATTTGTTTTATTAACTTTTAAAAATGAGACTACTTTACCATTTTACGACCCGTGCGCCGCCATCTTGAAATCACGTGATTGATGACGTGTTAGCCACGGTTAGCTCATTGTGTTCTATTGGAGTGAATTATTCAGGATCATTTAACAGCTTTTTCAGTTAAAATAACAACTTGTGCTGCTTTGGGTTGATCTAAAACATCAATAAGGACATTTTATAGGTTTTAGGCCACATTTATAAAAACAGTGGAGGATCCCTTTAACAGAACAGTCTTCAGCTTGTCTAGTGCTAATGTGTCCTGTTTAATGCATTGTTGAGCATTTTAAAATACATTTTAATTCATTGAGTTTTTTTCATTCATTGTGTTTTTGGGGGTCATTACTGTTAATGTGTTTTTATATCCTGTTCTATTCTATTGTAGAATTGTTTTAGAAAACTAAAGCGAACTAAGCTATCACTTGAGTAGTGAAATCTCACAATAAATAAGTTATTGCAATCTAATGTATTTAAGTTCATTTGAGTGCTGCAAACTTAAAATAAACAAGTTACTGTAATTCAATTATTTAGGTTAATTTAAGTGCTGCAAACTCACAAAAGTTAAGTTAATCAAATCTAATTCATTTATTAACAGAAATTACTTTTTTAAGGCAGCAAGTTTGCATATTTTTTTTAAGTAAAGTCAACTTATTATATTTTACAGTGTACTTTTTCAAACTCCTCCTTGGGGTTTTGTCCAATCAGAAACTTGGCACGTAAAGTCTTCAGTTGGACCTGATTTAAAATTCAGTAAAGAATTTTGTTCAGGCAAAATATGCACAAAGTAAAGTTTTCTAGCTAGCCATAAAAATATGAACTGTTGCATATCTCTGTCAAAATAAATGCTAACAGCAGCAAATCTAAGATCTTTGGTTGACATGTGACTGTGGGTACCAGAGAAATTTGAATAATTTATGCCTGTAGGGGGCGCTGCAAATATGGGAAACGTATATCTCTTAAAAGGCAAGAACATTTTTTACCAAATTTGGTGGGTATGACCTTGGGTCACTCCTTGTATCTTGAAGTTAATCGTGATTGGTCAAAGTGGGCGTGCCTTATTACAACATAAATTATAAATAAACATTTATTTCAGCTGAAGTATTATGTTGAGGGCTGTGAAATTTACAGGGTACATACCAAAAAGTGCACCTATAGGTGGCGCTATAATGGGTGCTAACACATTTTGGACTTTAACTTTCACATTTTAAATCACATCTTCCAAAACTTCATATCCACCTGTTTACAGCAAATAACATGTTGGCCTGTGTCCTGACGCTCGCCACTAGTCCATCATCCTTATTGACGTACTTCCATGGGCTCCACAAAACCTGGGGGCCGAGTGGTGCGGGAAGGCTTGGCCCCCTTTCATAACTGCTTGTAGTTCTAGTTCATTTATTTATTGTTTTTATTTATTGTCATTTTTATCGTTATCGTGATAAATACCAAAAATACATTTTTAGTCTATATCACCCATCTCTAGTCTGGGAGCATTTCACCCTTGAAACAATAAAAAAGTTTACCTCCCCCAAGCTAAATTTAAAAGATTGTAGCAACATAGAGCAAATAATTATACGATTTATCGCCCGATGAGTCGATTCATTGTTTCAATAATGACTAGTTGAATATTAAACAGTTGTTTAAATTAAATACAGTATGTTCTAAACTCTGACCCCCACCATCAGCACAGACCATATTACTGCTGGTCTGAAGTATCTCCATGGACTTCCTGTTGCCTTCAGAGTGAACTTTAAAATTCTGGTCCTGACTTTCATGGAGCTTCATGGACAGGCTCCAGATGATATCAGAGATCTGATCCAGCTCTACACTACAGCTCAGAGTCTGAGGTCCTCAGGTCAAAACCTGCTAATGGTTCCTGGAACCTGTAGTAAAACCAGAGGAGACAGGTCTTTAAAGCTGTTGTGCTTCTTCATCTCTGGAATGAACTTCCTCAGTCCTTTCACTCCATTGACTTTGTGGAGACTTTTAAAAACCAGCTAAAGACTTCTTTATTAAACAGGCTTTTTAGAGCCAATAGATCTGCTTTATGATTGTTCATCTTATTGTTTGTATTTTATTGTGTTCACTGTAAAGCTCTGTGTGACCTCTGTCTGTGAAAAACACTATATACATAAAGTTTATTTACGCACGCGCACACGCGCACGCGCACGCGCACGCACACGCACACGCACACGCACACGCACACACACACACACACACACACACACACACACACAGGGGGAGGAGACTCACTGATGAAGCCTTGGCTGAAGCTGGGAGGACTGGGTCTGACCAGGGGAGGGTTGACCTTCTTCTCCTGGGACACAGACACACACAGTGAGCTCCAGCGGGGGTTTGCATGATCTCCGTGTTCCTCAGGAAGAGGAGCCACCTGTGACATCAGTAGAGCGGGCTGAGGAGGAGCAGGAGGAGGAGGAGGAGCTTCAGGGAGCTGCTGGAACCTGAGACAGGAGAGGAGGAGTCAGGCAGAGGTCAGAGGTCAGTGGCGGGGGGGTCAGGGGGCGGGGTCTTACCTGTTGATGATGGGGTTGCCCTGAATCATCACCTTGTTGATGCCCTGCAGGGCCACAATCTTGGCCTTCATGATGGGGTCTGAGATGGAGTCAAAGTCTGCAGGACGCACAGGCTGAGGGTTCAGGTCCTGGCTCTGGGTCTTACCCGGCTCAGGTCCGATCAGAGCCTGCATGTGTTTCTGCTGCTGCTGCTCCTGACGCTCCTGATCCAGAAGGTCCTGCAGCAACAGAGGCTGCTCCTCCAGCAGCAGGTGTCGGCTCTGGCTCTGGTTCTGATTTAGGGTGGAGGGTCCTGGATGTGGAGGTCCAAAGGCTCTCTGCTGGAGGACAGATGGAGGAGCTGATGGAGAAGAAGAGGTTCAAAACAAGGTCATTCATCATGACAGGAGCTGTAAACACCTGAACGTTACAGAGCCCTAACCAGCTGTAGGGACCTTTGAGGACCTTTAGGGAGGTACAGTTGATCACAGCCTTTACTGTGGTCATGTGACAATAAAACCCTAGTGCATTGTAAACAGTGGTGGGGTTACCTGAGGTCAGGGGGGCAGGGCCTGTGGCAGTCAGCCCTGGTGGCAGAGCCTGTTCATTGGACTTTGAGGAGGAGCTAAAGTCGTCCCCCTGCAGGAGAGAGAGAGAAAGGCGGGACATAAAAAGTCTGATTAAAGCAGAAAACATTAATTTAGTTTCAGTCCAAATTTCAGCTAAAGACAAATTTTAGTCAAGTGAGGCTACGTTCACACTGCACGACTTGATCTAATTCTTTTTTTTTGTCTTTGTCTGCACACGATGTCAAAGGTCAACATTACAAGAACTGAAATCTTCTATAGACAGCAATGTATGTTTTGTTATTGCAATTAAATAAATTAATTGATTTTATTGTGTAATCAAACCAGTCTGGTGACCAGTGTGAAGCTTAGGTATAATGGTGGTGTCTGTGGACAGAGGGAAGGAGTGAGTGGTAAAACCTAGAACAGGTATTTACGATCAACGTGTCTAAAGTTAAGCCCAGTTTTACCTACAGTCTAAGACATGTCAGTGTATCATAGACCAGTGTATGTGTAAGAACCACTACTGTAAACCCAAGCTCTGCCCTGGACCTGAAAATACAGCCAGGCTAGCAGAAAGAGTGGGGGCCAAGGTTCCCCAGTCCACCCCCCCACAGCCCCAAGGAGCCGAGGACTCAGCGCACCCCGCCACCGACCCCAACCCCAAGGCCCCCCTGCCAACACCTACCACCCTATAACCTGTACAATGCAATTGAAAAACAAACTGAAGCCTTTCAGGGAGGTGAATTTAAAATAAAAAATTGAGAATGAGGTTGCAAAAGTGTGCACACCGTCTTATAACTGGGGGAGGGGATCATGTTAAATGGAGTCAGCACACACCTGACACCATTTAAAGTGTCTCTGATTAACCACAAATAAAGTTCAGATGTTCTAGAAGCTTTTCCTCACATTTTTGTAGCCACATTTCCGAGAGCAATCCATAGTCCTCAGAGAACTTCTAAAGCATCAGAGGATCTCATTGTTCACTGATATCAGTCAGGTGAAGGTATAAAAGACTTTCTAATGAATTAAATATAACATGGAACACAGTGAAGACAGTCATCATTAAGTAGAGAAAATCCCAACGGGCTATGTCCCAAGTGGGCCGCCCTGCTGCAACCGGCCGAGCAGGAGAGAATCCTGCACCCGCACCAGAACAGGCCCGCATGGCGCCACGATACACCACCCTCCACAACAGATCCACAGTTATCCTATTATATCATTAACAGGATAAGGATTTTTGTTTTACTTGGTTGTGTACAGTATATTTCAAGTTCTATTGGTGTGTTTAATTACATTTTTAATGAGTGTTTCAATTGTCTTTTACAATCAATGTGCTTTAAAAAAATATATATGTATATCGGCTCCCAAAATCAGCTTTAGGTATCGGCCATCAGCAGAAATTTTTTTTTTAAAAATTGGTATCTGCATCGGCCTTTGAAAATCCTATATCGGTAGACCTCTAGTTTGGAGCCACAAACCGTTCACACTGGGGTCTGATACAGGTCACATTTTAAACAGTTAAGGCTAGCAGAGTGAACGTAGCCTAAATGACATTAAGATTTTAGTCGATTAAATCTATCAAGGATATAGTCCATTCAAATATAATGCATAACATTTGTTTTTAAAGATTAAATTCCAATTGATCTGCCTGATATTGCATGTTATTAGAGTTTGTAAACACACAGATTGGATGTGATAACATGATCACATGTAAGGAAAACACCTTACCTTGATGTGGGCGTCAGCCTTCCTGGCCCCGCCCCTGGGCTCCGCCCCATCCTGCAGGTCACCCCCGTGGTCGGAGAACGGATCCCTCTTCTCCTCCAGGTCCCGCTCTGGGTCTGCGTACGCTATTAAGTCAAACTTTCCACTCAGCAGAAAGTCGTCCAGGTGGAGGTCATTAGGACCCAGATCCAGATCTTTACCTACCACAGAACCAAAACCAGGTCAGTAACAAACACACTCATACATGGAAGAGCTTAGGACCCAGATCTTTACCTGACCACTGTTTATTCCTTCAACATAAACACGTTAACACACGACTACAAAGAGTCGTTAGCTAAAGGTTTAATGCACATGGTCCTTCTAAAGATTCTAAACTCTCTCTATGTTAGCGCTAACAGGCTAAGCTAATGACTTTGTGTGATGAGTATTAATTCAGTGATACATTTCTACCAGATTAGCTCAAAGTTTAGCAAGCACATTAAAGCTTAGTGAAGTCCTTCAAAATAAAAGCACTAACCATCCTCAGGGTCCAGGTTCAGGTTGAGGTCTACCAGGTCCTTGACCTCCACGTCCTCCAGGTCCTTGACAGCAGAGTCCTCCAGCTGCTCCTCCAGCTGATCCAGCAGCGCCCCCTGCAGGCCGGGCCGGTTTAGAGGGAGGGGGGGCCTCAGCCGGTGCCTCAGCTCGATGTACGGCTTTCCCATGATGCTGTGTTGCTGGAGGAGAGGGGGGCGGGGCAGGAATGGTGGGGGTGGACCTGTGGACCAATGAGTCATACCAGTAGGTGTTCTAGTGCAATTGGTGATCATGTTATGTAGTAACTGATAAGAAAAAATTGAAGGTAAAGAGCTCACCTGTCACAATGAGAGTCTGAGGACATGTACCAGTCAGCCTTCTGACTCCGCCCCCAACACTGGGTGAGGGAGGGGGGCACTGGGAGGACTGGGAGGGCTCCTGCAAGACTGGGGGGGCTACAGGAGGAGCAGCAGGCCTGAGGCAGAGAAAGAGTCAGTCAGGGATCAAGATGGATTCAGGGAGCAGGTCTGAGGGTCTCACCTCAACATCGGCGTACAAACGGTGAGGGTGGGCGGAGCCTCTGTGGGAGGAGTCTGCATCATGCCAGGGTAGGGGGGCGGGGGCTGAGAAGCCTTCTTCTGCTGCTGCCTGAGGATGAGCTGACGGAGCCGCTGACGCTGCACAAACAACCACCGTCTCACTGACCAATCACAACCCTCCATCACCATGGAAACAAGCCAAATCAAACCAAAACAAAGATGGTGGTGCCGGAGAATAACTAACGCGAGTATCTCCTCCGAGTTTCAAAAGTGCAAGACAGTGTAGACACGCGCTCATTTGTTGAAGGTTGCTGTTCCCCGTAACCCTCGTCTATCCTGGATTTGACCGGACGGCAGAGCTTCAAAGGGACAAGGAGGAAACACCCGCCGTGACATCAGCGGCAGCCGCATGCGCGCACACACGTGATGAGAGAACATATTTACATACCACTGTGATAGCCTAGCAGTCTGTCCTGATTTGTAAATTAAACAACATACAGTGGGTACAGAAAGTATTCAGAGCCTTTTAAAAGTTTCACTCTGTTTCATTGCAGACATTTGCTAAAATCTAAAAAGTTCATTTTATTTCTCATTAATGTACACTCAGCACCACATATTGACAGAAAAAAACAAAAATTTAGAGTTTTTTGCAAATGTATTAAAAAAGAAAAAGGGTCATAAGTATTCAGACCCTTTGTTCTGTATTGAGTAGAAACACCTGGGAGTGTGTGGAGAAAACAGGCACTGCTCATCACCTGTCCTATACAATCCCAACAGTGAAACATGGTGGTGGTAGCATCATGCTATAAGGGTGTTTTTCAGCTGCAGGAACAGGACGACTGGTTGCAATTGAAGGAAAGATGAATGTGACCAAGTACAGAGATATCCTGGAAGAAAACCTCTTCCAGAGTTCTCAGGACCTCAGACTGGGCTGAAGGTTCACCTTCCAACAAGACAATGACCCTAAGCACACAGCTACAATAACAAAGGAGTGGCTTCAGAACAACTCTGTGACCAGTGTTGACTGGTCCAACCAGAGCCCTGACCTAAACCCAACTGATCATCTCTGGAGAGACCTGAAAATATCTGTCCACCAACATTCACCATCCAACCTGACAGAACTGGAGAAGATCTACAGGAAGAATGGCAGAGTATCCCCAAATCCTGGTGTGAAAAACTTGTTGCATCAGTCCCAAGAAGACTCATGGCTGTACGAGCTCAGAAGATGTTTCTACTCAATACTGAGCAAAGGGTCTGAATACTTATGACCATGTGACATTTCAGCTTTTCTTTTTATTACATTTGCAAACATTTCTACGTTTCTGTTTTTTCTGTAAATATGTGGTGCTGAGTGTGCATTAATGAGAAATAAAAAAACTTTTTTATTTTAGCAAAGGTCTGCAATAAAACAAAGAGTGAAACATTTAAAGGGGTCTGAATACTTTCTGTACTCACTGTAGAAGATATAGATGTATAGATGTATAAAATGGTTCTTTTACAAATTAAAAAACTGAAATCAAAAGTTTCTCACCAGCCACACAGTGCAATAATGATAATGATGGAAATTGTAAAGGAGTCTGAATACTTTCCGTTCCCACTGTATGTTTGCTGTACATATAGACATCTATTGGAATTTTTCCTTTGTATTCTGACCTTTTATTTTTCCCTTAAATTTCCTGAAGGACCACACACACACACACACACACACACACACACACACACACACACACACACACACACACACACACACACACACACACACACACACACACACACACACACACACACACACACACACACACACACACACACACACACACACACACACACACACACTAAAAGGGAAGTTTATTTTATTGCTACCTCTGACTGAATGCATTAATTTGTACTTTAAATACTAACTTGAACTTTATTTTGTAATTTTGAATTGAAGAGCAATAAACATATTGCAATGTTACAGAATTCATGTTTTTTTTTCATTTTGGATATGTAAAACATTTTTTATTATCAATTACTTTAGTCAATTAATGGGGAGATAATCGATAATAAAATCGACCAGAATCAAATCGAACTGGAAAAATTAATTGTTAGATTAATCAGTGCAGCCCTAATCACACCCCCCATCACCATGGAAACAAACCCCCGTCTCACTGACCAATCACAACCCCCCATCGCCATGGAAACAAGCCCCACCTCACCTGTCGCAGCTTCTCCTCAGAGTCTCCCAGTTGAGGCAGTAAGCTCATTGGCCCATCCAGAGAGGACACGCCCAGGATTGACATTTCATTGGCTGCCGTCTTGTCCATCTGTGAGGTCATGTGACCACCGTCCTCAGATATCCCAGAGTGCTTTGGGGTGAGACAGACCAGTCTGTAGGAGCCTGAAGACTTTAGAAAAACAGACGAGTTAGAGACAGAAAGACAGACAGACAGGTTAGAGACAGACAGGTGGTCTTACCTGTACAGGTGTATGCTCTTCAGAGAGGGGGGAGGAACCTGGTCCAGAGTTGGGGGGTCTTTGAGGAGAGCGGGTGAACTTTTCTGTAGTGAGGGGGCGGGGCGTTCCTGGGGCTGAACCATAGGGGTCTTTTAGGGGGGGGTGTGACGGGGAGCAGCGGGGGGTAAACTGCTCTGGTCTCAGTGAGGGAGGGGGGCCGAGGTAGGAGGGCTCAGCGTCTGGTCGGGGGGTTCGGTGGGGGGAACCCAGTCCTGACAGGGGGGGGTCCTGGTGCTGGGGGGGCATGGGGGCTTTAAACAGCAGGTCAGAGCGGCACCAGGGCGAGGCCTGGGAGGGAGAACCAATCAGAAGGTTTCTGGGATCTGAGGGCGAGGGCCGAGCAGGGGAACCAATCAGATCATTCCTGGGCTCCGAGAGGGGGGAGCCTGACACTTTATTGTAGGGGTCCCAGGGTGAGGGGGGCCCCGAGGAGGTGGGGGACAATCGACCAATCAGCTGCTGCTGCATCTGCTCGTGTTTCACCTGCTCCAGTTTCTGATTGGCCTCGATCTTTGCCAGCTGCTTGCTCATCTGACGCATTTGCTGCGAACCGAGAACTGAAAGAGTTAATATTCATCTTTAAATCCCCCTTAAATAAAGTTTATTAACCTGATTCATCTTAAAGGTATTGTGGACGATGTTTAAAAAAAAAACGCCCTCTCCACATTTTGAAAAAAAATGCGCATGCGCAACACCCCTACGTGTGCGGGAGAGCGTGCACGAGCCCCGTTTTCCTCGTGCACAGCTCTGTTTACAAGTTGGAGTCGGCATCAGTCACACAAGCTTACCTTACAAAAGAAGATTTGCACTTTTCCCACTACGTCAGACTCACCACCGGTAAGTGAAAATCCATTTTCAAAGGACCCGGTGCGCACCGAGCACGAGCACGTACGACGGCCTTTCGTAAACATGATTGACAATTAGGAGGACCAATAGTCTTGATGATCCACCCGGAAGCTAAACGTCATCCACAATATCTTTATATAAAGTTTATTAATCTGATTCATCTTAAAAAAAGTTTATTAAACTGAAGGTGAGACTGACTCACCTGTCTTAACTTCCACTCCTGTTCCTGCTCCGTCTCTCTCGGTCTGAGTGGGTCTTTGAACGCTCCGTCCGTTTCCACAGTAACGGGCTCGTAGGGTCCCGGCAGTGCCTGAGGCACCTGGAGCTGTAGCGGCGGAGGCGGTTGGCATTTCAGCGGCTCGTTGGTTAGCTGGACCTTGTTGATGCGCTGAACAGCTCGGTTGTCTCGAGCTTTAAGCTGCCAGAAGACCAAACTCCTCTAAACACACTGCTTTGACAATAAAAGCCTGCTTTTCAAAGTAAAAGTCCAGAAAATGTTATTAACTCACCACAAACGGCGCTCGCTCCTGAGAACTGGCTTTTCTCCACAGTTTAGCAATTTGCTTCACCCTGGTAGGCCAGTCTGAGAGAGAGAGAGAGAGACAGAGACACACACACACACACACACACACACACACACACACACACACACACACACACACACACACACACACACACACACACACACACACACACACACACACACACACACACACACACACACACACACACACACACACACACACACACACACACACACACACGTGAAACAGTGAGATTTATGTGTGATAAATGTGTAACAATGACATTTGTTTGTTAAAAATTTAAAGTCACAGCTGTCAGTGGTCACATCTTAGTGCTTTGCTCTCATTAAGCTCCTCCTCCACACTAATAGGACACTGCAGATAGCTCCCAGCTAGCGATAGCGTCTGTAACTTTGTGTTAGGGTGTTTGGAAAGTGAAGCCCCCTGCTGGAGCCCCCCAGTATTACATGTGTAGAAAAAGTTGTAAATTAGTTCATACGAAACTTAGAATGCGTGTAAGAACAGAATAATCGGTATTTATAAACCGTGCACTCCACATGACCCAGCTGAGCACAGGCGGAGCTGTGTGTGTGTGTGTGTGTGTGTACCAGGGTACTGCAGCCTCAGCTCTGGGTGGTGTGTGTTGGAGTAGAGCACAGGTGCAACAGTTGCATGTTCTCCCAGGCTTTCCTCCTTCTCCCACTTTAAGGCGCTCCTCTGAGCTGTCGACAGCACGTCCTGGTCGCCCTCTGACGCCTGATTGGCCAAGGCAGGCCTGGGGGCGGGGCCTGGGCCATCAGGGTTGTGAGCCGGGCTCGGAATGACAACAGTGTGAGGAGGGGGCGGAGCCAGACCATTCATCAAGGGGAGGCGACCAATCGCAGCTGAACGCAACAGAACAAGATTCTTAACCAACACACGTGTGTGTGTGTGTGTGTGTGTGTGTGTGTGTGTGTGTGTGTGTGTGTGTACCTGTGTTGTGCATCTTTCTGAAAGTTGTGTGTTGGTTTTGTTCTGGTTTAATTCTGTTTGGACTCAGCACAGCCGTGAAGACTTCCTCAACATCCTTCCCCTCCAACTCTGCACACACACGCACACACAAAATGGGTTAGACAGTGGCTGTGTGTGTTACCAGTAATGAAGAATCAGGTGGGGTTTAAACTTACCTGGAATCTTGTAGAGTTTGCTGAGGATGGCTCCTGGACGAACATGCACACACACACAGTTAACACTGACGCAGTCCTGACTTTAAACACACACTCACTGACCCACATGATTGTAACTCACCGTCTGTCACCATCTTGTCCAGTTCAGGACTCAAGATGGCGTCCAACGTCTCGTCCTGCACCGTCCTATGGCCCCTCTCAGCGAGGGAGGGGTCAGAGGTCACAGAGGCGAGGTCCAGGCCAGCTGAGGGAAACATTAGAGGGTCAACGCATTGGTTTGTGTCAAAAAGAACTACCACCAGGTGACATGAGGCGCCTGTCTGTTGTCGTCTTATCGTCTCACACACACACACACACACGTCTGGTTTATCAGTACCTGTGTGTCCAGGTCCTAGAGTGTGTGTGTCAGTACTGAGGACATCAGACAGATCCACAAGAACTTCCTCCGACATGGCTGGATGACAACACACATACACCATGATAACACACAAACACACACGGTTGAGATGGCACTGACCAGATGTGTGTGTGTGTGTGTGTGTGTGTGTGTGTGCACGTGTGTGTGCTTGTGAAGAATGAACACAAAGGACCACAAATACAGAGTAAACTCACGCAGCGCTCCCTGCTTCACGTTTGTGCTGGTTGCCATGGCAACGACAGGCAGCTGGTGAGGGGCGCTGCCCTTTTGACAGCGAGGTGACGACTGTGATTGATCAACAGGTGGGTCAAGCCCCGCCTTCTGGTCCAGAACTCGACTCTGGTCCAACAGATCACGGCCGAAGAAGGCCTCCTGTGAGGAGAGCCAATCAGAGTCAGAGCTGAGTGTGTGTGTGTGTTAGTGTGAGGTAATAGTGTGTGTGTGGTATTAGTGTGTGTGTGGGTGTGTGTTAGTGTGTGGTATTAGTGTGTGTGTGGGTGTGTGTTAGTGTGAGGCAATAGTGTGTGTGTGGTATTAGTGTGTGTGTGGGTGTGTGTTAGTGTGTGGTATTAGTGTGTGTGTGGGTGTGTGTTAGTGTGAGGTAATAGTGTGTGTGTGGTATTAGTGTGTGTGTGGGTGTGTGGTATTAGTGTGTGTGTGGGTGTGTGTTAGTGTGAGGCAATAGTGTGTGTGTGGTATTAGTGTGTGTGTGGGTGTGTGTTAGTGTGAGGTAATAGTGTGTGTGTGGTATTAGTGTGTGTGTGGGTGTGTGTTAGTGTGAGGTAATAGTGTGTGTGTGTGGGTGTGTGTTAGTGTGAGGTAATAGTGTGTGTGTGTGGGTGTGTGCTAGTGTGAGGTAATAGTGTGTGTGTGAACTGCCAAAATATTACCATTATTCAAAAATGGTGATCATGTATTTAATAACTATAGACTAGTGTCATTACTGTCTCAGTTTTCTAAAACCATAAAGTATTGGTTCACACAGAAACTGGACTCATTTTTAGAGACAAATAACTTACTTTTTGAACACCAGTATAGATTCAGATCCAATACATCAACTTCTCTTGCACTCACTCATTTAACAGATGAATTATAATAGCAATTGATAAAAATCAATATATAGTTAGTATTTTTTTTAGATGTACAGAAAGCATTTGATACTGTAAATCGTAAATTATTGTTGGCAAAACCAAATAATTATGAGCAGGTGTATAAATGGTTAGAAAGCAAATGAAAACAATATGTTTAAATAAACAATCAGAAATGTGTAAAGCAATAACATCAGGAATTCCACAAGGTTCAGTAATTGGGCCAAAACTTTTCATTTTATTTATCAATGACATTTATGAGATGAGCAAAAACATGGATTTTCTTTTATTTGCAGATGACACTACCGTGTACAAAACTGGATCTGATCCAGAAACACTAATCAATAATATGGGAACTGAAATGATTCATTTATAAACATGGTTTGACAGGAATGATCTGTATTTAAATTGGAAAAAAACTAAGTGTATGATTTTTGGGACCAAACACCATGGGAATCAGAAGAAGATTACCATAATACAGCTATTGAAAATGTTTCAGAAAAAGAATTTTTGGGAGTCATGCAAGATAATAAAATTAATTGGTAGAGTCACATGGAATACATAAAGGAAAAAATAAGTAAATGTATCGGCATATTACATAAAATAAAGTATACTTTTGATGAAAGAGCATTGTTCAGAATGTATACATCCCTAATTGTCCCATAAATAATAGAGATCTGAAGAAAAGCATGCTCTAAAAGAAAACAATAAGAATCACAAAGGTCCAACAGACCACACTAACTTTTCATTGAAGGTAATATTTTGTAATTTGTAGATTTTGTCCAGTTAAAAAATGTCCAAATCCAAAATAACTTAGTTCCAGAGCACATTTATAATAAATATATATGAATCACAGATGAAAACAGCAGGAGGAAATGAAACGTTTGTGTTTTATTTGCTCACACTTCACTCAGAGGTGTTGTTGTCACTGGGATCAGGTTCATTTAAAGGGGACATATCATGTTAAATCCACTTTTTTAGCCCTTAAATGCATTTTGTTTATATTTAGATTGTTTAGAAGTACAGAAAAGTTCAAATTAGTCTCTTCAGGTGCTCCGTTGATATCTTTATATTCTGTTTTGGTCATATTTTTCAATCTGTTTCCATTTTTCTATTCTCTATTATGTTTTTTGAACAATAACGTCACAGTATCTGCAGCAGAACTGCCAAATTAGTTCATCAACTCCAGGCTCAACACTTCGAGCAATCCGCCATTTTTATTTCTGGCTTTTATTTTGTAGTCCAAGCTCCAGGATGCAGAAGTTACGAGAGGATAAGTCAAAATGTTTGGTTGTTGGATGTAGTAACCCACACGCTTCATTACACCGTCTCCCAGCATCAGAACCTTTTCAAAGTGTCTGGTTGAGTTTTATTTTTTATAGAAATGTACCACATCTGTGGATAAGGTCATTTTTGTGTGTGTGAAGCACTTCAATGATGACTGCTTTATCAACCTCCACCAGTATAAAGAAGGATTTACAGAAAGACTTTGTCTGATTGAGGGTTCAATTCCTTCTATCTTTGGAGACGATGAACAGAGCACTTCGGTAAGCTGTAAATAACGCTAAAAAGTGTGATAAGACGTCCCTGTCATTGTTTTGTTAGCATTAGCAGTTGCACCGTCTTCATATGTTAGCGCTGTGTGCTCGTTTTAGATCCTTGATGATATGGCCTACGTGATTTAATTTAAGTCTAAAGTTTATTAGTCATAAAGACTATTAAAATGCATTTCGTGACGTTAGCTTGAAGCTAGCGTTAGCTCGGTGCTTGTGTTAGCTCACTTGTTAGGGTTCTGCAGGTTCATTATCTTCATTTTCATCTCGCTCCACTGGGTCAGACTCTGGCTGGAACATGTAAGGCTGGATGGACAAGTCTAACGTTGTTGACATTGTGTAAATAACCTCTGAATAAAAAGTTTATGCTCCGCTACATAGCCGTATCTCTTCTATCAAACTACAAAAATGGCCGAACAGGCTGGAGTTGAACCGAGTGTCACCTGAAGAGGGGGCGGGTTATGGAGTGTCTCATTTGCATTTAAAGAGACAGCACCAAAACGAGTTGCTCTCAGAAGCACATCAGAAAAGGGTAGAAAAGGGGTGGAGCTATAATAATGAGGAATTCAGACCCAAGCATTGCAGTTCAGCTTTATATAGACCATAACTGTATGATTTATATGTAAAAAGGAAGGATTTAAAACCATGATATGTCCCCTTTAACAAAAAGGGGCATGTATAATAAGACTGTCTTCAACATGCTCCTATTCTGACATGTGAAAAGTACTGATATTGTGAACAGGATTACATGAAAGAATACATTTGATTTGATTATTATTGTGTGCGTGGTATTAATGTGTGTATGTGTACCTGCAGATATGAGGGAAAACTCTCCTCCAGTTTGGTTTTTTTCTTCCTGTATCTCTTCTTCACTTTGTCTGTTGCCATGGAAACATCAGGACCTATCAGACCCAAGCATGGAGTGGACAGTGTGAGGCCAGGTGAGTAAAGACCTGGAATGATCAATAGGAGCAAACGACGTCACCTGCATCAGTCAAGTCCCGGCACAGTTTGATTCGGCTTGGTCCGGTTTTACCTCCTCGCTGTCGAACCATGAACCCTCCGATACCTGACGACACACACACACACAGTAACACACACACATATTACACAGATCAACACACACACACGTTAACACACAATAACACACACCTGGTCTGTAGGGCTTCCTCTTCCTCTTCGTGTTAGCATCGCTAACCTCCTCCTTGCTGATGTCATCACAGTGGGCGGAGTCTCTCTCTGGGCTGGAGTCAGATTTGATGTCACAGTGGAGCTCACCTGAGGACAGACAGACGCTCCATTAGGACCCCTGAGTGGGTCCCTGTGGGGGGACACACAGACAGACAGACCTGTGCTATGCTCACCTGTCTGTAGCACAGACACACTGTTCTGGTTGATGATCCTCAGCTTCAGTTTGGGCTTACACCTGGGGGGTGGAGGCACGCACACACACACACACACACACACACACACACACAGAGGATATGATATTAGCTGTGTGTCCCACACACACACTGAGAACCTTCAGTCTGGTCCTACCTTCGATGTCTGCGTGGGGATGCCAGCGTCTCCACCTGAGACTGGAGCTGGGACAGGCCACACTCCGTGAGACACACACCATCCTGAGTGTAGGTCTTTGTGTCTGAAACACACACACATATACAGTCACACACTGACACACACACACCTGAGGACCTGAGGGAGAGCAGAGGACGTACCATGATCTCTGATCCTGGAGACGATCTGAGTCATCAGGGAGTCGGAGCGTCCTGGAACACAGCAGCCTGTCAGTGTGTGTGTTACCAAGTGTGTGACCATGTGTGCGTTACCGTGTGTGTGTTACCGTGTGTGTTGCACAGTGAACATCTGAATCCTCTCTCTGCAGTCTCTTCCACTTCCTGCTCATTTATCAGACCTTCACACATAGCGTGAACCCACCTACACACACACACACACTAAAAGTTCAAAGGGAACATTTGACACTATGAAGCGTGGTAATAAAAACACACTTATAACCTACTTAAAACAATACAACAATACAACAATAAAACAATAAAAGTAATAACAGTTTGTAGGAAGAAGCCGTTAACGTGGTGAGATGTTCTGCATCTCAATGAACAATATCTTCTCCTGGAGGGAAGGAGCTGGAACATGGCTTCACCAGGGTGACCAGTACCAGAAGAGTTATTGATGATTATCAGAGCTCGATTAAAGAGTCTGTAATCATAAGAGAACCTCCAGAACAGACAGCTCACAGACCTTTTACAGAGAGAACCACCTTGTTCAGAGTTCTCCTTTCTTTAGCTGTGATGTCACCAAACCACACAGTCATAGAGCTAACAAACACACTTTCTATGGTGCAGCCATAGCAGTTAAGCAGAAGCTTAGAGTTATTTGTAAATTCCTGCAGAAAAAAAGAGACGCACGCACACCTCACCAATGCAACAACACACACAACAGATACTTAGACCTATTTTCTGCTGAGTCATCACTGCTACAGATACACATCACAAGCACCATAACTACCACAAAAACACACACCGTAGTGTAGTTTCCTGTGTTACTGCTCTGATTGGTCATTATCAGGGTTATAAGCAAAAAATTAAATTTGACTGAAATGTTTTCAGCTAAAATAATTCACATGTAATTCATGTAATGATGTTATATGGACATTTTTGTTATTCTATCATAACAAGTCTGCTTTATAGGTCTGTTTTTAAGGAAAATGTCAGGGCAAATGGAGGACATGTAATTGGAAAATGTATGTGAAACATGTACGGGGTTTTTCACACATTTAAGAAGAAGCTATCAAAGGAAACTGGTGTATTTTGGTGCAGCTTATTTACACTTCTTATTGAACAAATTTAATAAAAAACAAACAAAATGTAAACAAACAAAATGTGTTGAGCATTAAAGTCTCTATATGTAGTTTGTACTATTACTGGTTTAATAAAGTCACTACAATTACAATCCAACTTTTGTTGTCAGAATCTTACCGGCCTGTGACGCATATATCATTATATATTATTATATTATAGCTCCTAAGCAGTGATTACTCATGCAATCCACCTGCTGGGGTTTAGGTAGAGATGGTACTACTAACTCTCTGTATTACTAGTTACTAGTACAGTGCCCGTCAGAAGTATGCATTCATATAGTGGGCGCTTAAGGAGAGTTGTCAATTACGGGCATAATAACAACATACTCTGTAGCATTATTTAGGGGTATATTTGCAGGTGCAAAGTAAAATAACGTGTGCAATTTCCCAGGTTTAATTCTACGAGACATGCGCATGATGAATGTGTTGGTTTTTTTTACTCATTTTTATATTTTTTGTTTTAATTATTATTTGTTGTTGCCATTGTAGCGTTATTCTGGAGTCATTTTGTATATATATTTTTTTTTCATGTAGTTTTGTGCATTTCTGTTGTCATTTTAATGTATTTTTGTATAAATATTTAGTTTTGTGTATATTGAGTCATTTCATATTTTTGTTGTTGTTTGGTGTGTTTTTCTGTAATATATGTTTTTTGGAGTCATTTTGTGTATTTTTGGAGCCTTTTGTATATTTTTGTGCATTTCTGTTGTCGTTTTGTGTACTTTCTGTATAAATATTGTTTAGTTTTTTTGTTTAACATCATTTGTGCATTTTTTTGTATAATTATTGTTTTTTGTTGCATTTGTAGTGTGATTCTGGAGTAATTTTGTATCTTTTTTTAGTGTCGTTTTTTTACATTTCTGTTGTGTTTTGTGTACTTTTTGTTTAATTATTTAGTTTTATGTATTTTGAGTCATTTTCATATTTTTGTTGTTTGGTGTGTGTTTTGGGGGGTGAATCCATTCTAAATTCATGCGCACCAGTCCATCCACATGTACCTGTCTAACTTTCACTAAACTTATCTATTGTCAGTAGTTAGATGTAAAGGCAGGTGTGATGTGAGAGAAGCTGCAGTAATCAGGTGACCTTCACTATGTAACATGTAAACACTTAGATCTGACTCAGAGCGTAACACTACAGTCAATACCACCCTATGGACGGGTGTCGTGACACAGACTGTAACCAGACTAAATGGTGGTCCGTTATTCACTCAACACACATACCTGCACACATGTCACGTAGACGGTGATGGATAGTGAAGCCCACCTGATCGATGTGTGTGTGTGTGAGACTCTACCTGAGACTATAATCTCCTCCGTTGGTTCTCACACACACGCGGCGCAAAAAAATGTGCAGCTTTCAACACAGCAGCCATTGCCGTCAATAACTTCCAGGTGAGCTCTGTCCGGTCTCAAGAGCGAAAGGTCAAACTAACATAAAAATAATCGTTTCGAAATGTCGTCACCAAATAAGGAACAGTAAAAAGTATGTTTCCTCAAAAGAGAAGTCCACGGGAGCTCACTACCACGCTACGGACGAAATTACCAATTACTGCAAAATAACAGATACACACACTCGGGGTATTTTGAACCCGTCGACCGAGTTTCAGGTCGAACTGGCACCGCGTCGGGGAGATATTTGTTCCACACACACACACACACACACATCCACACAGACCTCCCTTGAATTATAGTATAGATTTTTGTACGGACTTTCATTTAAACAAATGTGTGGTGTTATTTTTTTGTCTGTGAATTTTGTTATTTAAAAAAAAAAAAGGGCAACCCAAATGAGAGACTCATTCTGCTCGTTGATTGGATAATCTGCTTGAGAAATATAAATATAAATAATGTGGACATCATGCGCATTGTATTTTTAATTAAGAATAAGTCCACTTTAAATTGACCTATTATTTGGAGACACAGATAAAAGATGTAGATGTAATTTCAAATTGAAATATTACATATGATACTTTTAAATTCTTCTTTCAAATAGCCCCAGTTGTGCCAGGTCTGACACCCACTTTCTACTTTCAGACCTGGCTTTGGGTGGAGCAGAGCTGGTGGCTTTGCTAGGTTAGCTTGAATAAACTGTTTATTAAAATTAGGCCCACTACCACTCCAGACCGCACCTCTCAGATCAACTCGCACGCGTCAATTAGTTGTTAATTGTCAGGCTGATACCTGCCAAATATGGTTATGTGGAAGCCCGATAAGTTCGGTTCGGTCCCAAACAAGGCCCGCGCATCACAGAGTTATTACCTTCAGTGTTTTAGTAGCTTAATAAGCCTGTGTTTTGTTTAGTGTTAAATAACATACCTTTAGCCACTCCTTTCACTAGTCCCTCTGTCTTTCTTTTCCATTATCCTCTTCAAAAGCTCCAGACACGAGGCACCAACCATATGGTCCTCTGTCTTAGCGTATTTGACCAAATTTGCCCGATCTTTTCTCTGTGCGGGAGCGCGAAACAATTATCCGTTGCTGAGCTGAGCGCTCCGGAGCTGGGCATCACCCGCAGAGCGCACATTGTGTTGCGGAGAAGGACAGGAATGCACAAGCATAGAGCGTGTGCGCATTCATGATCGTGTAGTCTAGCATGGTCTCAGGCCTCTTTACATGACTGATAACATTGGGAAGAGGCATCATTAATTATAATAATCATAAATATACATATAAATAGATATGAAATGATGGATTTCTGTCATTCAAGGAATTTGAAGGAAACGTTCTGTCGTAGAGACGGAAAACTTTAGACCGTGGTCATTATTCTAATGCTGACATGAATGTTGATCGTGTGTGTGTGTGTGTTACCTGTCACACTGCTGACACTGCAGGATCAGCTCCTCCTGTTGATAGGCTCTCTGACAAAACGGGCAGCAGCTCAGACTGAAGCATGGCCCACACTCACTGTAGTTATTCAGCCAATCAGAGTGCAGGCCTGGAGAGGAGGAGCCACAGCGCACACACCACACACACCTGAAGACACGCATATACACACGGGTTAGGAAGAGATGAACACACACACACACAAATGAGTGTTGAGCTGACCACTGGCACTTCCACGCCCCCTTAGGGACGGTGAGTAGGGGGGGGTCCAGGCAGTAGGTGTGGTAGCTGATGTCACAGTCATCACATAGCAACAGTCGACCAGGGTCGTTGGCCTCTCCACACGCTTCACACACGGTGCACTCCAGACAGCGCCACCCTTTGGTCAGGATGACCCGAGTGATCTGCACGAGCAACAGGAAATCATCATCACAATGTATCTGATTACTGGGATTATTGAGCAGTCATTGGATTACTGAGCGATGGTTGGAATACTGAGCCGTGGTTGGATTACTGAGCCGTGATTGGATTACTGAGCCGTGGTTGGAATACTGAGCGGTGGTTGGATTACTGAGCGGTGGTTGGATTACTGAGCGGTGGTTGGATTACTGAGCGGTGGTGGGAATACTGAGCGGTGGTGGGAATACTGAGCGGTGGTGGGATTACTGAGCGGTGGTGGGATTACTGAGCGGTGGTGGGATTACTGAGCGGTGGTGGGATTACTGAGCCGTGGTTGGATTACTGAGCCGTGGTTGGAATACTGAGCGGTGGTTGGATTACTGAGCGGTGGTTGGATTACTGAGCGGTGGTGGGAATACTGAGCGGTGGTGGGAATACTGAGCGGTGGTGGGATTACTGAGCGGTGGTGGGATTACTGAGCGGTGGTTGGGATTACTGAGCGGTGGTTGGATTACTGAGCGGTGGTTGGATTACTGAGCGGTGGTTGGATTACTGAGCGGTGGTGGGAATACTGAGCGGTGGTGGGAATACTGAGCGGTGGTGGGAATACTGAGCGGTGGTGGGAATACTGAGCGGTGGTGGGAATACTGAGCGGTGGTGGGATTACTGAGCGGTGGTTGGATTACTGAGCGGTGGTTGGATTACTGAGCGGTGGTTGGATTACTGAGCGGTGGTTGGAATACTGAGCGGTGGTTGGATTACTGAGCGGTGGTGGGAATACTGAGCGGTGGTGGGAATACTGAGCGGTGGTGGGATTACTGAGCGGTGGTGGGATTACTGAGCGGTGGTGGGATTACTGAGCGGTGGTGGGATTACTGAGCGGTGGTGGGATTACTGAGCGGTGGTTGGATTACTGAGCGGTGGTTGGATTACTGAGCGGTGGTTGGATTACTGAGCGGTGGTTGGATTACTGAGCGGTGGTGGGAATACTGAGCGGTGGTTGGATTACTGAGCGGTGGTTGGATTACTGAGCGGTGGTGGGAATACTGAGCGGTGGTGGGAATACTGAGCGGTGGTGGGAATACTGAGCGGTGGTGGGATTACTGAGCGGTGGTGGGATTACTGAGCGGTGGTTGGATTACTGAGCGGTGGTTGGATTACTGAGCGGTGGTTGGATTACTGAGCGGTGGTTGGATTACTGAGCGGTGGTTGGATTACTGAGCGGTGGTGGGAATACTGAGCGGTGGTGGGATTACTGAGCGGTGGTTGGATTACTGAGCGGTGGTTGGATTACTGAGCGGTGGTTGGATTACTGAGCGGTGGTTGGATTACTGAGCGGTGGTTGGATTACTGAGCGGTGGTTGGATTACTGAGCGGTGGTTGGATTACTGAGCGGTGGTTGGATTACTGAGCGGTGGCTGGATTACTGAGCGGTGGCTGGATTACTGAGCGGTGGCTGGATTACTGAGCGGTGGGATTACTCACCTTGACGTTGACGCAGTATGGATGGTAACACTGTCCGCACTGAGAACAGCACAACAGTCTTCCTTCAGATCCCTGACCGAAGCTGCCACACACTACACACATGTCCTACACACACATACACAAACAATAACACACTGACATATGCGTCCATGTGTAAATCAATGTGTGTGTTCGCTCACCTGTCGCAGTGTGAAATGGTCCGAGGTTGAAAACATCACCACTGTGTTGTGCATGGAGTTCTCCTCTTCATCTTTCACCTGGTACAGCTCCACAGGACCCAGCTGGGCACAGACGGAGATGTGTGCGTGAGTGTGCGTGTGCGTGTGCGTGCGTGTGTATATACCTCTGCTGTGGGGCTGTCCTGTATCTTCAGTCGACTCCGTCCTCTACCGCCTCGTCCTGCAGCTGTTCCTCTGCTTCTTCTTCTACCAGGAAATCCTGAGCCTCGACCCTGGGGGGTCAGAGGTCAGTCAACTATTTATTTCACGTGGCTGGGTGTCACACTGTGTGTATTTACCACTTTCATGCCCCATGGCGGGGAGTCTGGTGGGCAGGGCCCAGAACTATCCCCCTCCTCCATTGAATCCTGGGAGGAGGAGGTGGGACTCAGAGGTTGACGACTGTAACAGGAACTCTGAGGAAAAAACACACACTGTGAAAAACGCGCGCGCGCACGCACACACACACACACACACACACACACACACACACACACACACACACACACCTGTCTGCTCCGCGCTCTTCCCGGAGAGAACTTCCTCCTGCTGATTGCTGGTTTTCCCATCCCAATCTTTGGGGTCAAAGGGAAGGATTGAAGAGCAGGAGGCTGTTACCACACAACAACAACAACAGTTACACAACAACAACACAATGCTACATGTGATCTGGGTTAAAGGTGTAATGCCCTTTAATGTAGCCGTTATAAATCAGTGATCTAATCCATATGATTATATCTTCACATTTATGATTTATTGATCATTAGTATGAGCTGCAATGGGAAAGGTTAAACCAATCATAATGAAGTAGTGTACCTTGCTGGGAGAATCCTGGCTCCTGATTGGTGAGTTTTGTGGTGAGGCCTCAGTGGAAAACGGCGACTGACGGAGGAGAAGCAGGAGGTCATCTGAAGGTCGGGAGGACGGAGGAACAGAGCTAACCAGCTCCATCATCTCCACATCTAGCAAAGCATCCTCCCCATCTGATTGGTTCTCTCCCGCCTCCTCATTCTCCCATTGGTTCTCCAGTGTCTCTACCACATTAACAGTGAGTGGGTGGGGCGATCGGTGCTCAACTTTGGCAGTTTCTGTTGTTGTAACAAGACTGAACGTGCTAACCGAGTGCTCAACATCACACAAAAATTCATCAGGCCCCGCCTCCTGGACTGAAGGGGGCATAGCCTGAGGGGAAGGGAGGATTATGGCAGTAGTGTGAGGGGTGTGGCTTTCTGGAGAGCCAGCTCTCAGAGTAGAGGGGGAGTGTAAGGCAAGATCTGACAGAATAAAAAAAGATTGTTAGAACATAAAGGGGGTGGCACCATTACCCAACAGACAGTGGATACTCACCAACAGCAGTCTTGGACTGGACTCCTGCACCAGGACCGGTTTTTGAACGTTCAGAATCAGGAATAATGACAGAGTGTTTGATGGCTCCAAGCAAAGGATCAACAGGTTCAGAGGTCATTTCACAGTTCAGTGGACTTGGAGGACTGGACCGGGAACTTTCCAGAGCAAAACGAGCACTGGACTCTTTCTGGATGTGGATCATAGTTTCAGCAGAACTAGCAGGACAAGGACTTGAACTTAACTTTGGAGTAGACTCAACAGCCTCTGGTAAAGCAGGATCATGACACAAATCCCGTGAACCAGATCCGGGACTCTCTGGTCGCCGTGTTGCGATATCGCCTGATTGAGGATGACTGACAGGTAAAAGGGTGAAGCTTGGGGAATGAGGTGGGGATTTTGTGATAAATGGCAACGTCATTTCCTGAAAGACACTGTGGTGGTGAAAGGTTCTCCAAGCAGGACTTTGAGGAGAAGAGGCAGACACTGGACTCTCTGGTCTTTGAAATGAGGGACTGACAGAGGCCGAACACTGGCTCCTGTTAGATGACCTTCTCCGAGTCAAACCGATATGGTCTGGACTGCTGACCGGACTTTGACAGTCAGAACGTGCAGGGTTCAAGATTCTGATAGAGTCTGTGAGATCAGCAGAATCAGTATCAGGATGAAAACCATTATCTGGTTGGGCTCCATCAGGAAGAACAGAGACTGCTGAAGAAGAGTCTGCTATGTCCACATCAGAAAAACTGGACTGGGCCGTAGTAAGGCCAGTTCTTGTTCCACTATGCGGAGTGTAATGAAGGTGGGGGCTCAGGTTCTCTTCAATAGCCTGATCTGGACCAAAAGGAGAACTAGTGGAGGTCTGGACTGGGACTGCAAAAGCTACACAGTGATCAGGACTAGACCGTGGACTGTTAGTGGAACCAACATCAGCACCAGCAGTTGAAAGCAGAGTGGTCTGGAGCGGACTGCAGTCCGACTGTAGACATTGAGAAGGCTGACAGTAGATAGTTTTGATATGCACTGAATATATGGGACTCTCAGAACTGTACAAAGCTCCGGGTCCTGGACTCTGTGGCGGATCTGCATGTATCCTTGCCTGGGCTGGACTTTTCTCTGCTGATTGACCTCCTGGTCCAGTTAAAGAATTGACAGGCGACTCATTAGCAATATGAGATTTGTCAGAGCAGATGTTTTTAACTGGGCTGCTGTGGTGCGTTTGACTCATCTCAGAGACTCCCAGCACAAGACTTAGGTCCACTGGTGTGATGGTACTACAGGAAGTGGGGGGTTGTATCTCTGAGCAGAGTGATGGACTCTGAGGGGAAGCTGGGGAAGAACTCTGTTCCCTTTCCTCAGCAGAAGGCGAGCAGGTGAGGCTTCTGTGATCCAGTAAGGTTGTGGTACCAACAAGGCGTTCTGGTGTCAGCGGGGAGCCGCCGTGGTTGGGGCTACACATCCTACTCTGAGTGAGACTAGGCTGGTTCAAGTGTTTTTGCTCTGCACTGCAGTTCTTAGGCGGCATTATGGTTTGGTCCTGTGTCCGGCTACTAGGCAGGGTCATCAGGTCTACCGTTTTGTTTTGGTGTAATGTTGAAGGCCCATCAATGTGTGCAGGACTGGGAGGTTCAGAAAAACTACGTTGTGGTTGTGGCTCTCTGAGAGAAGCTTGTGAGGGACTGTTTGGAGCTGAACAGTGTGGTGTTAAGTTACTTGCAGATATTCTTTTGGAAAAGTCCTGGTACAAGATAGGAATGTGCTGCAGGACTGTAAGTGGGTTGGATTTAAGACTCTTCCGGTCTAACAGTGGTTCAGTTGCCTGTAAAGGTCTTAAAGGAGATGACCTGTTGACTTGTTGTGGACTGGAAAAGGGCAAACCATGACTTTGTGAAGGCTCAGCAAGCTCAGAGTGAGGTATCCTGGAATAACCGCTACCAGACAAAGCTGGACTGTTCGCAGTAATGTCAAACAAATGATTTACACTTTCTACATTTTGCTCTAAATCCATAGTCTGAACTGGATACTCTATTGAAGGGCTAGAAGGGGAGAGCCGAAGCACATGAGCACTGGTAAGAACTTGGAAAAGGCTTTGGTTGCATTCTTTAGGATCAGAAATGGATGATACAGTTCCTGGTCCGTAAGGAGAGTCAAAAGTTTGTTGAATGTTATCGGGAGGATACTGAGATATGATGGAGCTCTCCTGGTGAGAAGATAAATCTTCACAGGGCTGAAACCTATCAGGACATTGAGCAAGCTCCGATGCTTCATGAAGCATTGAGCAAACACTTTCCTTCATGTTTATTGAAGGACTTTGTTGGACTGTAGGGAGTTCAGGTTGTGTTGAGTCAAAGTTCAGCTGCATCTCTGTAGGAACCACAAAAAAACTTAGTTTGAGCTCTGCAGAACCCAAAGGGAGACTTTGGGACTCCTTTAAGGGTTCATGATAACATGGAACAGGACTCAAAGGGAACTCAGCAGAACCTGTAGCAGGACTCTTTGGGAGACACTTAGGACTTTGGGCTGGGCTGAGATGGAGCTCCGTAGATCCTTGGATCTGAGTCGGATTGGGGGAAGCACTCTGTGAGACTTCTGTGGCCAGACTTTGATCAAGCTTTGTGGAACATGAAGTGAGACTCTGAGTAAACTCTGGATGACTTGGGGCCAAACTTTTAGGGTGCAGCAGGGGACCTGGAGCCAGAAACTTTAAAAGCTCTGTAGAACATGGTCCTAGACTTTTTGCAATGTCCTTGGGACAAGAAACCACACTTTCAGGGCACTCCTTGGAACATGAGATGGTAGTTGGAAGCACCTCTGTCCAACTAGAAGCCGGACTCTGAGGAAGTTCAGTGGAAATGAGGGCCAGATTTAGAGGGAGCTCTTTAGAACATGTGGTGGTACTCTGAGACACCTCTGTGGGACCGCGGGCCAGACATTGAGCAATGTCCTTTAGACAAGGGGACAGACTTCGAGGAAGTTCCTTGGGACTAATGGGGGCAGGACTTAGTTCCTTGGGACTAATGGGGGTCTGACTTAGAGAAAGTTCTGGGGAACTATTAGGGGCCGGACTTTGAGGAAGTTCGTTGAGACAAAAGGGGGCCGGACTTCGAGGAAGTTCCGAGCGACTGACGGGGGCCGGACTTCGAGGAAGTTCCGAGCGACTGACGGGGGCCGGACTTCGAGGAAGTTCCGAGCGACTGACGGGGGCCGGACTTCGAGGAATTTCCGAGGGACTGACGGGGGCCGGACTTTGAGGGAGTTCCGAGGGACTGACGGGGGCCGGACTTTGAGGGAGTTCCGAGGGACTGACGGGGGGCGGACTTTGAGGGAGTTCCGAGGGACTGACGGGGGGCGGACTTTGAGGGAGTTCCGAGGGACTGACGGGGGGCGGACTTTGAGGGAGTTCCGTGGGACTGACGGGGGGCGGACTTTGAGGGAGTTCCGTGGGACTGACGGGGGGCGGACTTTGAGGGAGTTCCGTGGGACTGACGGGGGGCGGACTTTGAGGGAGTTCCGTGGGACTGACGGGGGGCGGACTTTGAGGGAGTTCCGTGGGACTGACGGGGGGCGGACTTTGAGGGAGTTCCGTGGGACTGACGGGGGGCGGACTTTGAGGGAGTTCCGTGGGACTGACGGGGGGCGGACTTTGAGGGAGTTCCGTGGGACTGACGTGGGCCGGACTTTGAGGGAGTTCCGTGGGACTGACGTGGGCCGGACTTTGAGGGAGTTCCGTGGGACTGACGTGGGCCGGACTTTGAGGGAGTTCCGTGGGACTGACGTGGGCCGGACTTTGAGGGAGTTCCGTGGGACTGACGTGGGCCGGACTTTGAGGGAGTTCCGTGGGACTGACGTGGGCCGGACTTTGAGGGAGTTCCGTGGGACTGACGTGGGCCGGACTTTGAGGGAGTTCCGTGGGACTGACGTGGGCCGGACTTTGAGGGAGTTCCGTGGGACTGACGTGGGCCGGACTTTGAGGGAGTTCCTTGGGACTGACGTGGGCCGGACTTTGAGGGAGTTCCGTGGGACTGACGTGGGCCGGACTTTGAGGGAGTTCCGTGGGACTGACGTGGGCCGGACTTTGAGGGAGTTCCTTGGGACTGACGTGGGCCGAAATTTGAGAAAGTTCCTTGGGACTAACGTGGGCCGAAATTTGAGAAAGTTCCTTGGGACTAACGTGGGCCGAAATTTGAGAAAGTTCCTTGGGACTAACGTGGGCCGAAATTTGAGAAAGTTCCTTGGGACTGGGGGATGGACTTTGAGAAAGTTCCTTGGGACTGGGGGATGGACTTTGAGAAAGTTCCTTGGGACTGGGGGATGGACTTTGAGAAAGTTCCTTGGGACTGGGGGATGGACTTTGAGAAAGTTCCTTGGGACTGGGGGATGGACTTTGAGAAAGTTCCTTGGGACTGGGGGATGGACTTTGAGAAAGTTCCTTGGGACTGGGGGATGGACTTTGAGAAAGTTCCTTGGGACTGGGGGATGGACTTTGAGAAAGTTCCTTGGGACTGGGGGATGGACTTTGAGAAAGTTCCTTGGGACTGGGGGATGGACTTTGAGAAAGTTCCTTGGGACTGGGGGATGGACTTTGAGAAAGTTCCTTGGGACTGGGGGATGGACTTTGAGAAAGTTCCTTGGGACTGGGGGATGGACTTTGAGAAAGTTCCTTGGGACTGGGGGATGGACTTTGAGAAAGTTCCTTGGGGCTGGGGGCTGGACTTTGAGAAAGTTCCTTGGGACTGGGGGCTGGACTTTGAGAAAGTTCCTTGGGACTGGGGGCTGGACTTTGAGAAAGTTCCTTGGGACTGGGGGCTGGACTTTGAGAAAGTTCCTTGGGACTGGGGGCTGGACTTTGAGAAAGTTCCTTGGGACTGGGGGCTGGACTTTGAGAAAGTTCCTTGGGACTGGGGGCTGGACTTTGAGAAAGTTCCTTGGGACTGGGGGCTGGACTTTGAGAAAGTTCCTTGGGACTGGGGGATGGACTTTGAGAAAGTTCCTTGGGACTGGGGGATGGACTTTGAGAAAGTTCCTTGGGACTGTGGGATGGTCTTTGAGAAAGTTCCTTGGGACTGCGGGCTGGACTTTGAGAAAGTTCCTTGGGATGGGGGGCTAGACTTTGAGGAAGTTCCTTGGGACTTAAGGCTGGACTATGAGGAAATTCCTTGAGACCAGGGGCAGGACTTTGAGGTAGTTCCTTGGGACCGGTGGTTGGGCTTTGAGGAATTTCCTTGGGACTGAAGGAGGAACTTTGAGGAAGTTCCTTGGGACTGGGGGCTGAACTTTGAGGATGGTGCATGGGACTTGGAGCTGGACTTCGAGGAAGTTCCTTGGGACTAATGGGGGCCGGACTTTGAGGAACTTCCGCGAGACTAATGGGGGCCGGACTTTGAGGAAGTACACTTCGAATTGGGGATGGACTTTGAGCAAGTTCTTTAAGAATTTGGACCTGATTCTCTGTGAGTTCCACTTGACCTGGGGCCATGGTCGTTGCAAGGTCTGAGGAAGATGGAGCCGGACTCTGAGGCAGCTCTAAGAGACATGGGGCCAGACTGTTAGCAGGCTCTGCAGAACATGAAGCTGGACTCTTTGGAGGCTTTGTGGGATCTGGGGCTTGACCTTCAGACAATGTGTGAGGCCTTTTGGCCAGGCTTTGATGCAGCTCCATGAGACTCTGTGTAGAACTTTGAGGAAGCTCTGTAGGTTCTGTTTGAGATGGAGCAAAACTCTGTGTCTTGATGGGACTTTGTGAAACAGCTGATTCAATGGGGAAATGGGGGCTTTGATCAGAGCAACTACTAGCGGGCGAAGCCTGAAACAATGGTGAAATGGATGAATTTATGAGGCTTTTATTTGGAACCTGTGAGGGACTGTGTGAGTTTAGTTCCTCCCCCTGAGTCCTGCAGGCAGAGCAGGTATAATCTTCAGACTGCGCCCGCCCCCCGCCTGCCGTAACCAGGCACTCTGTATGGACAGTCCTGAAAACACACCAAATACATCTATCACAACACTGCACAAATCTTTATTCTCATACGAACAGTTCTTTACCGAAAGCAGCCAGTGCAGGTCACATGGTTCTCTAGTGTCTGGAGATCTGGAGCTTGACCACAGAGAGAGCAGGGGAGGGCCGGGTCACATGACTCGCATAAGAAAGGGTGATTGACCCAATGGCCTGATGGTGCAACACCACAGCGGCGACAAACTCTGCAGTTCTGAAGAGGAAAAGACAGTCAGGTAAAGCAACAACACTACAGCGATGGAAGCAACGTTCTTACCTTACAGGTCCAACCGGCCGGGGACGGAAACTCCAGTGGTGGAGAAAGGCAGTGAGCGTGATACGCTTTATCACAGCGTGCACACACAGCAAGCTCATTGTTGTTTCCCCTCAGCCTAAGGTAAACAAACTAAACATTACACTATAGAACATTTAACCTGAAAGTCTACAGGTGAGGACAGAGGGACTACGTTTAACCTTTATGTTTAGGTAGGTAGGTAGGTGTAGGTTCAACTATGCGTGTTTGTGTGCGCTACCTGCAGCTCATGCACACTCTGCACTGCGGACACTGCCAACCGACCCGACACAAGGGGGATGGGACCAGGGGTGGGTCCAAGCAGCTGCCATGGTAATGGTTACCACAGCAACAGCACATCAACAGGTTGTTACCAACACCTGAACACAACTCACACCGAGACGACCCTGCAGCCACACACACACACACACACAAGTTAAAACTGACACAGTGTCAAAAAAAATGTGTCTGTGTACCTGCGTGTATGTGTCTGCTGCACAGTGTGTGTTTTTGTGCCCAGTCCTGATTTGCTCCAGCAGCAGCAGCACAGGGGAAGTGGTAGCTCCGCCCACAGCCCATCTCCTGACAACGCAGAGACGCACCAAGCCGCCCGCAGAACACGCACACCTGCACAGGTGGAGAAGGGGTGGGTCTAAGTGAGTGCTGAAGCCCCACCTCCCAAAGGACCCAAGCGTCAGACGCACACACTCACCTGTGTACTACCTGCATCGATGGCCTTGTCTACGTACAGCAGTGATTGGTTCTCGCCCTGACACACACCCTCTGACCAGGACGCACACTGTAGGTGGGTAACACACTGACCTACACACACACACACAATCAGAAATAACTCTCACACACTGAGTGGTTCACACACACACCTGTGGGGTCAAACAGTGATTGGACGTCAATGTCATGTGGGAGTCCGATTGGTCCGAGCTGCTTTATGAGGTCTGAGGAAGACTCTACACACACACACACACACACACACACACACACACACACACACACACACACACACACAGATTATCATAGATGTTTATGAATATTGATCAGTGCTGTAATGATTAATGCTCACCACTCTGCTCAGGACTGTCACACCTACACATACACACACAAAGGTCAAAGTTAATTCTGCTGCCGTTATCTTTTACGCTGTACTCTGTAATGTCACTCACGTGGGTGGGGCCTGGTCTCCATGGTAGCAGTGGTCATGACAGTCGTCGTCTCTCTCGGACGAGGCTCGGCGGTTCAGGACATGCAGAGGAATGTAACCGGGTGTCGGACCGAAGACCAACAGTGCCCCCACACCCAAGAGGGGCTCATCGCCACGATAACAGAAGGCACAATGCTGCAGCCTGTGAGCGACACACAGACATTAGGCACAAAGCAAGCACGGTGACGAAGGCAGGTAAAGGTGATCACCGTCTGCTGGTGTCACCCAGGCTGGGGGTGGGCGACGACCCAGAGTCCTCAGACAAGCAGCGCAGGAAGAGCGGAGACAGGGAGTCCTCGTCTAGTCTGAGGGAGGGGGGACACGGACTGGGACTCTGGACCTCTTCCTCAGGTGAACCATGAAGAACGGAGATAGACTTTGGACTGGAGAGGGGCGGAGCACTGGGATCTGAGTCAGGACTGGGTTCAAAGGAGGAGGGCTGAGACTCTGTGGTGGGTTTAGGACTGGGAACTATTGGGTCTGGGATTAATTCAGGATGTGGACTGGGCTCTGACTGGGAGGGGTCTGCTTTAGGGTCTGAACTGATTAGGTCCTGGGTAAGCTCTGGATCTGGACTGGATTTCCTCCTAGAGGAGGATTGACGACGTCCTGTGGTTTTCTCTTTCATCCCTGAAACAAACGCACACACACAAGGTTAATAAATACAAACACACACACAGATTTAATATACACAAAAAAAACACAGGTTTGATACACACAAAGACACGTGTGATTCTGCACACACCTGTCCTTTGCTTCTTCTCATTGTCTTTTACTTGAGCCCGGCCTTGGCTCCGCCCCCTATGGGTGGGGCAAACACACCTGGTCAGTGTTTGTTTACTTTGAACGAGTGAAATAAACACAAACAAACACTCACTTCTTCCTGAGAGGGGGCAGGGCTGGGGGCGGGGCGGAGCGGCTACTGCTTCCATCTCTCTGAGTCTGTCCACGAGTCCGTCGCTCTAGGGCGGGGCTAGAGGCCGCAGCTTTGGCCCGCGTGATTGGAGGAAGCGGTCCTCTGTCCCAAGGCTGATGGGAGTGAGCCTCAGACGGCATTCTGGGAAGAAAAAAAACATTCCACAGGTGTCCCCGTATGTGACATCACATCTCTTTCCTGTCTCATGCACACATGTACAGTTTGTTATTGGATGAGTTTCAGAGTAAAGGACTGTGGAAATAAACAGTGTGTATGTGTGTGTGTGTGTGTGTATCCCATTGCTGTGTGTGGAATGGTTTTAAAGTTTTAAACTAATAACTGAATGTTTAATGAGTCTAAAGCTTTGATTCAAATGTACACAGACTAATGAGTTCATATCAAACATCACACTATCATAACATCACCAAAATTTACTGTAAACTATAACCATAGTACTTTACATCAATACTTAACTCGTTTACTTTAGTTATGATATGCAAGTTGTTTTATTGTATTGCTCGTTTTGCTAGGGTTAGCTAACTATCACCATTACCAATAAAATTATTATTACTTCATCCTTTTGTGGCATTTTCATTTAATTCCTTTGAGTTACGATTTCTTACGGCGTGATATATATAAATCCCACAAACTAATTCAGTAAATAATAACACTAAATAAAAAAAGTGCAAAAAATAATCTGACAAAATGAGCTAAACAAACATAACATTTAAGAAAATTAGCAAAGATAAAAACAAAACATTGCTACTTATGTTATAGAAAGTCATTTATATCCTATAAAATATGACTAACTAGTGCCCTAAGCAGCTGTTAATGGCCCGACTCATGTCACCAACAGCTGCCGAGAACAGGCGCTCAGCTCCGGGGAGAGGAGGCTCTATGAGCTGCTGTTAGCAGTTAGCTACAGACCCTTCACCGGGCGTTAGCATTAGCGGCTAGGCTAACCGTGTTCTGTCAGTATGACACCGCTAACTGTGGATGTAAATCCCGGCCATCTACGGGGGACGGAGGGCTCGGTCCCGGGCTCGGAAGTGTCAGAGGAGCCGCTCTTACTGTTTAGATCCGGGTTTCTTTTTCCTCTCCAGCTTCGCAGTAGCGACTTAAAACGAAGTGTTCCGAGCAAACAGTAACTTTCTCCGACAGATAGCCTGCGGCTCACACGTCTGCCATGACAGGGAGCTCCGTCCAGACATCGCCGGTGGCCGTCAAGGAAGAAATCGGGCTCTTTTCGCTGTAAATCGGTAAAATATTAAAGTTGAAGTGGCCGCTCCGACACGGAGGCCATGTTTGGGAGCGACCGAAGCACTGCCTGCAACCGGCGGCGGCAGGGAAAGTAGTTCCTTGAGAAACGAAGCTGCTGCTCGGGGTGGTGGGGGGAGGGGGGGCGCAGGGTGGCGTGACCGGGAGAAATAACGTATTACGTACGCGCGTGTGAGTCTGTGTAGTCGCGCGTGCACACAGAAGCGGGAATGAGAGCGGAGACCGCGGAGGGATCTGCTTTGGGTCGCGGAGTAACGCGGCCCAGTCGGACCTCCCGGCCTGGAGCGGAGCGCGCGAGCTCAACGAAGCCAACCGTCAACAGTAAACAAATGACGTCAACAAACATAACCGAGCTCTGTGTGTAGCTTTAATATTATTATATTTATCTATTGATATGACCACAACAACTGTCTTTACTACATTATTATTATCAGGTTTTTATTTCTCATCATTATTATCGTTAGGGTCACCTAAGGTCACCACTTCTTTATTCTTTATATCCTGGTGTGTGATTAAATAGCGCCACCAGCTGGTGGTCAGCATTTAAATCTACAGCATTAACTGTTATCTCCACTGAGCGGGTTTAAATATTCTCACCTGTTTGTTTGTTAGCAGGATTATCTCAAAAGTACATCATGGATTTTGACTAAATTTGACCAAAGACAAACTATGGACATGGAAGATTCCATTAGGTTTTGGAGGGGATCAATGTACAGATTATGGATCAGTTTTTCCTTCTCTCTTTCTCATCATTGGCAAAATTTCATAACAACTAAAAAACACAGAAATAAAGACAAACACAGGCTGATCTACGTCCAAAGGTAAGTTTTGTTGGAATGATGAAATTAAACAGTCATAGTTCAATGCTGTGACGTGCTCACCTGTTAATCAATGTGTCCACTTGACTCTTTTATAAATTACTGTTTGTTTCATTTCAACATTTTACAACTGATCCATAAAGAGAAACATTCTGTGGAGAAACAATACGTTGTGAAAGTTGTGCGTCTCGTTCTATGTGGAGTAAAAATAAGACCGAATTAGAGAAAAAGAACATCATACTACCAGTGAAGCATGGTGGTGGTACAGTCATTATCTGGGGCTGCTTCACGGTTTGCTGTGATTAATAAAACAATAAATTGTTGCATTTAACTTAACATACTACTTTTATGTTTAGTTTGGTTGTCTAATGCAGAGGTTCCCAAACGGTGTACCGTGGCACACTGGTGTACCGTGGGGGAAGTCCAGGTGTGCCGTGAGATTGATCTGCCTGATGAGTGCTCCGAGCGCAGAGTGCGTGGTGACGTCAATTTTGGCGCGCGGACCTCGCGACGTCCCGCGCCCATCAAACATAAAGCAGCTGGGTGCGTGTGCGCGCGCATGATTCTCGACAGGTGATGAGAAAGTCTCTATAAATGTTATTGAGCTCAGAACAGCTGGAACGTGCACTAACAACACGCACGGGAACAGGAGTGACACCAAAGAGCTACTGTGAGCTCATAATAACTGGACTGTTCAAATATAACTCATTTTTCTATAATTCAAGTTAATGAAGTTGTTTATATGAGAAGAGGAAAATAGTTTAAAATGAGCTTAAAACCTTGTTTATGTATTTAAGAATCCTTTTGTTGTCATTGTTACTCTTTAGAAGCACAACAAAACTAGAAAATAGCAGCTCTCGCTCTAAAAGTGTGTGAACAGCAGAAGGTAGTGCAAAAATAATTAGTGCAAAAAACATCGAATCAAAGTCTGTAAAAAAAAAATGCAGAATAGAATAGAATAGTGCAGGATATTATAATCTTAAAAAACTGTACAGTTTTCAGAGGATATCTACAAGACAAGACGGGTATTTTACATTTTTTATTTAAGGTCTAAAATAAGTTAGTATTTAAAATATAGTAAATTTCTCTTTAATAAAATTCAGAGTGTGAATATTTAATTTATGTATCTAAATAGTATAATATAAAAATATTTCTGTTGTGAAGTTGTTAAATTGAAATTGAAAAATCTATAACTTATATAAACATAAGGAAAAATGTTTCAGGTTATAAAAGTAGACCTAGTTTTCTGTTTGGTTAATGCATAATTTTACAAATTATTACCTGTATTTATTAAAGGTTGGGTAGGTAATTTTCAAAAGCAAGCATGATTGAATGTAGCCTCTCTGATGGCTCCGCCTTTACCCCCCTCGCCCCTCCCCTCTGTGCTCTGTCTCACTCACATGCATGCTCACAGCTCAGCTCATCACTTGTATTGTGTAGAAAGTACATTGTCTCATTCAGCAGTAAGTAAACAATAAACTTTATCATTATATATGTTAATAAACATGACTAAAAACTCTGATTTAACTCTGTCAGCGGTGACGCACTTTCAGTGTGAGCTCGTGCATGTGAGGGATCGAGAACAAGCAGGAAGACGTGATTGGTTAAAAAAAAAACTGTTCCTTTTTTCCATTGGTAGAAGTTATTACAGGTTTACAGCTGCTACAGATGATGGATTTCCTTTGTTCCTTTTTCAGAGAACATAAGATCTTAATTTCTGTCGGGACATAAAAATAATTTCAACTAAAAACTTAAAAATTGTATCTAGAGAAAAATACCTACCCTCGCTTTAATAATAATAAAAAAAAGTTTAAAATATACTTTTACCAAATGAAATGTACTGACCTGAAAATGATGAATTTATTAACATTGTGTTTTATGTTCTTGTCACTGGAAAGAATAAATCCTGAGTCTGGTCATGTGTGGGAATCCATGATGTTATAAACACACTGACACATTATTATTGCAATATACAACTACAGAAACATCATTATATTTTAATTTAGTTTGTATGCACTCATTTTATAATACAGAGGCAAACTATACCAAAAAACAATTCTTTCCTAAGAAAAAAAGAGAACGCAATATTTCGCTGTTCTCGCGGTTGCGTAGACTGACTGTGACAAAGCACAACATTAAAACAGAGAAACAGCGAGAGGCCCGTGATATTGTACATGATGTGTGATAACACATGTTAGGCTATTTTTCACAATAGGTATGACTTTAGATTTTGACTTGTCGTTTGGTGTACCATGGGCACAGAAAGTTTGGGAACCACTGGTCTAATGGTTATTTCATTAAATGGCTTTAATGATTCAGAACATTTAAGATAAATATGAGAAATAATCAAGAATAATGAAGAAGGAAGATGTTTTTTCACAGCCTGTATGTGAGCAGTCATCTGATTGGTCAGTGCAAACAGTACCATGTCTCACTGACAGGGGGCAGTGGTGAGCTGTCCCTGTCAGAATAAACAGGTGAGCTCATAACTTCATTTAAAAAATATAAGTAATATTAATCCTGATTATTCCTAATGCATTAAATAAACAAAACACATTAAAAAAAAAACTATTAAAAAAGTGAAAGGGTGTAATAAGGACTACAATACCCACAATCCTTAGTGTGTTAATCCAGCACAACTGTAACCCTACAGATGTGAGGGGGAGGGGTAATCTGTGTGGGCGGAGCCTGAATAAAAACCAATAATCCGTCCATCACAAACACTCTGTCCTCGTTTTCATCACTGAGGCTTCACAGCGACTGGAACAGGTACGTGTGTCTCACCGTCACCATGGCGATGAGGATGTTGTTGTGTTTGTTTGTGTAGTTTAGTGTGACCTTGTTCCATTTGTAAGTGAAAGTGTGTGTGTTCATTTTTTGACTGGGACTTTTTTTTCCTCCTGCTTCCTGTCTAAACCATGTGAGTAACACACACACACACATATAAAAACAATAACACACACACAATAACACACACACACATACACATTACACACACACACATAACATAACACACATATAATACAACACACACACAATTTAACACACACAATAACACATTTAACACACACACATAATATAACACACACACATAAAAACACATATATTCTCACACACACATAATATAACACACACACATATTCTCACACACACACACACACACGCTGAGCTGATAACCGCCTCTTCACGTGGTCAGAGTTTTTGCGGTCTTTTATTGTGAAGGGTCAGACCGTTTGGATTTTTCAAAATAAAGATTAGTTGTGACGTCAGCGCAGCTGCAGCGTCATGACATCACAGCTGTGCGTTATGTCGTAGTGAGGAAAAAACGGTCCGTTACCGGAGAGCACGAGGACAGGTGAGGAGTGTCTGAGGACCTGAAGGAGAGCAGTGTGTAAATATGTGTGTGTTATTGTGTGTGTGTGTGTGTGTTATTAATTGTGTGTGTGTGTGTGTGTGTGTGTATGTATTATATATGTGTGTGTGTGCGTGTGTATTATATATATATGTGTGTGTGTGTGTGTGTGTGTGTGTGTGTGTGTGTGTATTATATGTGTGTGTGTTAAATTATGTGTGTGTTGTATTATGTATGTGTGTGTGTTATTATATATGTGTGTGTGTGTTATTATATATGTGTGTTATTATATGTGTGTGTTATTATATATGTGTGTGTGTGTGTTATTATATGTGTGTGTTATTATATGTGTGTGTGTGTGTGTTATTATATGTGTGTGTGTGTGTTATTATATATGTGTGTGTGTTATTATGTGTGTGTTTTTATATGTGTGTGTGTGTGTGTTATTATATGTGTGTGTTTTATATATGTTTGTGTGTGTTGTGTGTGTGTTCTTCTATTGTTTTTGTGTTATTATATGTGTGTGTGTGTGTGTGTGTGTTATTATATGTATGTGTGTGTGTTAATATACGTGTGTGTTATGTGCGTTATTATGTGTGTGTGTTATTGTGTGTGTGTGTTATTATATATGTGTGTGTGTGGTGTGTGTTTGTTATATGTGTGTGTGTGTTATTAAATGTGTGTGTTATTATATATGTGTGTGTGTGTGTCTGTGTGTGTTATTATATGTGTGTGTCTGTGTGTGTTATTATATGTGTGTGTCTGTGTGTGTTATTATACGTGTGTGTGTTATATGTGTGTTATTATATGTATGTGTGTGTGTGTTTTATGTGTGTGTTATTATATGTGTGTGTGTGTGTGTGTGTTATTATATATGTGTGTGTGTTATATGTGTGTGTGTGTTATATGTGTGTGTGTGTTATTATATGTGTGTGTGTGTTATATGTGTGTGTGTGTTATTATATGTGTGTGTTATTATATGTGTGTGTGTGTGTGTTATTATATATGTGTGTGTGTTATATGTGTGTGTGTCTTATATGTGTGTGTGTGTTATATGTGTGTGTGTGTTATATGTGTGTGTGTGTGTGTTATTATATATGTGTGTGTGTTATATGTGTGTGTGTCTTATATGTGTGTGTGTGTTATATGTGTGTGTGTGTTATATGTGTGTGTGTGTTATATGTGTGTGTGTGTGTTATTATATGTGTGTGTGTGTGTTATTATATATGTGTGTGTGTTATATGTGTGTGTGTGTTATTATACGTGTGTGTGTTCTATGTGTGTGTGTGTTCTATGTGTGTGTGTGTTATTATGTGTGTGTCTGTGTGTGTTATTATATGTGTGTGTTATTATATATGTGTGTGTGTGTGTGTGTGTGTGTGTGTTATTATATGTATGTGTGTGTGTGTGTGTTATTATATGTGTGTGTGTGTGTGTGTGTTATTAAATGTGTGTGTTATTATATATGTGTGTGTGTGTGTTATTATATGTATGTGTGTGTGTGTGTGTTATTATATGTGTGTGTGTGTGTTATTATATGTATGTGTGTGTGTGTGTGTTATTATATGTGTGTGTGTGTGTGTGTGTTATTAAATGTGTGTGTTATTATATATGTGTGTGTGTGTGTTATTATATGTGTGTGTGTGTGTTATTATATATGTGTGTGTGTTATATGTGTGTGTGTGTTATTATACGTGTGTGTGTTCTATGTGTGTGTGTGTTCTATGTGTGTGTGTGTGTTATTATGTGTGTGTCTGTGTGTGTTATTATATGTGTGTGTTATTATATATGTGTGTGTGTGTGTGTGTGTGTGTGTGTTATTATATGTATGTGTGTGTGTTAATATACGTGTGTGTTATGTGCGTTATTATGTGTGTGTGTTATTGTGTGTGTGTGTTATTATATATGTGTGTGTGTGTGTGTTATTATATGTGTGTGTGTGTGTGTGTGTTATTAAATGTGTGTGTTATTATATATGTGTGTGTGTGTGTCTGTGTGTGTTATTATATGTGTGTGTGTGTCTGTGTGTGTTATTATACGTGTGTGTGTGTCTGTGTGTGTTATTATACGTGTGTGTGTGTGTTATATGTGTGTTATTATATGTATGTGTGTGTGTGTTTTATGTGTGTGTTATTATATGTGTGTGTGTGTGTGTGTGTTATTATATATGTGTGTGTGTTATATGTGTGTGTGTGTTATATGTGTGTGTGTGTTATTATATGTGTGTGTGTGTTATATGTGTGTGTGTGTTATTATATGTGTGTGTTATTATATGTGTGTGTGTGTGTGTGTTATTATATATGTGTGTGTGTTATATGTGTGTGTGTGTTATATGTGTGTGTGTGTGTTATTATATGTGTGTGTGTGTGTTATTATATATGTGTGTGTGTTATATGTGTGTGTGTGTGTTATTATATGTGTGTGTGTGTTATTATACGTGTGTGTGTTCTATATGTGTGTGTGTGTTCTATGTGTGTGTGTGTTATTATGTGTGTGTCTGTGTGTGTTATTATATGTGTGTGTGTGTTATTATACGTGTGTGTTCTATGTGTGTGTGTTATTATATGTATGTGTGTGTGTGTTATTATATGTGTGTGTGTGTGTGTTATTATATATGTGTGTGTGTTATATGTGTGTGTGTGTTATTATACGTGTGTGTGTTCTATATGTGTGTGTGTGTTCTATGTGTGTGTGTGTTATTATATGTGTGTGTGTTATTATACGTGTGTTATTGTGTGTGTGTGTGTTATTATACGTGTGTGTTTTATGTGTGTGTGTTATTATATGTGTGTGTGTTATATGTGTGTGTGTGTGTTATTATACGTGTGTTATTATGTGTGTGTGTTATTGTGTGTGTGTGTGTTCTTATGTGTGTGTGTGTGTTATTATACATGTGTGTGTTCTATATGTGTGTGTGTGTGTGTTATTATGTGTGTGTTATATGTGTGTGTGTGTGTGTATTATTATACGTGTGTGTGTTCTATATGTGTGTGTGTGTGTTCTATATGTGTGTGTTATTATGTGTGTGTGTGTATTATTATACGTGTGTGTGTTCTATATGTGTGTGTGTGTTCTATGTGTGTGTGTGTGTTATCATATGTGTGTGTGTTATTATACGTGTTATTATGTGTGTGTGGGTGTGTGTTGTGTGTGTGTGTGTTCTATATGTGTGTGTGTGTTATTATACGTGTGTGTTCTATATGTGTGTGTGTGTGTGTTATTATATGTGTGTGTGTTATTATACGTGTGTGTGTGTTATATGTGTGTGTGTTATTATGTGTGTGTGTGTTATATGTGTGTGTGTGTGTGTGTTATTATGTGTGTGTGTGTGTTATGTGTGTGTGTGTGTTATGTGTGTGTGTGTTATATGTGTGTGTGTGTGTGTGTGTGTTATTATGTGTGTGTGTGTGTTATGTGTGTGTGTGTTATGTGTGTGTGTGTGTGTGTGTGTGTGTGTGTTGGTCAGATTACTGCAGATTGTGTCCCAGCTGTAATCCTGCTGTTGCCATGGTAACATTTACCTGACAGCTGGGTGGTCAGTAACCATGGTGACCCTGTGATGACATCACAGTTTGATTTAACGTGAAGTCGTGTCTGTGACAGTGTTTCCATGCTAACCGCAGCATCCTCTATGACACACAGGTGGATCACCATGACGACGGAGCCAGGTGAACCTCGCCCTTCGGAGGCGGAGTCTGTCCTGGAGTTGAAGCAGGTAACGATAACAGACAGAGTTACAGACAGACTGTAAACACATGGTGACATCACCTGTCTGTTGTCAGGACGACGGGGGCCGTGCTTGCTGCTCATTGGGCGAGGACTCTATCAGTCACCTGTCATCAACCAGTAGGATCAGCCGCTCACCAGTCAGACCTATGGGCTTTAGGACCATGCAGACCAGGGTGGCCCTGCTGGACGGGTCACTGTTCACCTGCTTAATGGAGGTGAGGCTACACACACACACACACAATAACACACACACACACACACACACATAATAACACTGTGTGTGTGTGTGTAGAAGAGAAGTCGTGGTCTGGTTCTGTTTGATAAAGTCTGTGAACATCTGAACCTGTTGGAGAGAGATTACTTCGCCCTGAGCTTCAAAGACACAGACAACAACAAGGTCTGTGTCTGTAACTATGTGTCTGTATCTGTGTCCGTAAATGTCTGTGTCTGTAAATGTCTGTGTCTGTCTGTAATGACTAGCTCAGGGTTATAATGAATCCACACCAGTAACTTGCTCAAAAACAGGATTTAATTCACAAATAACATGAAGAGAAAACAGGATGTGAGGTCACAGGCCTGTCCTGTAACAGTAACTATAACCTGTAACTGTAATTTTAGGTTATGTATATAATCCAGGTTCTATGCGTGAGATGTCTCACTATGGGATAAACACCTCTACGTCATATTCACAGAAGCCCTTTCTCATAAAGCCAACCTGATTGGCTGGTGAAATGCCTATAAGGAGGGTGGGCGGAGAATACATAAGCAAACATCTTATCACTCAGGCAACATGAAGGGTTGTCTTTGCATGTAGAGGTGGAGGAGGCGGGTCACCAGGATGGTTGACGCCATGAACCGTAGCAGCCGGTAAGACACGTCCTACATTGGACGTGTCTTACCGGCTGGAAAAGTCTCCACCCGGGCCACCTAAAGGTGCACCATGAACAGCACTGAACATACTATCATGTGTACCAGTATTAACAGATCCTCTAGGTCAGTGTTTCCCAACCAGGGGAACGTGGAAAAATTAAGAATTTATTTCCAAGATAATAAAAAATATTCTCAGTCATTTCATAAGTTCATCAATAAAATGGTACGTGTCCACTATGACTTGTTTTTAAATTCCTGTTTAAAAGGAACAATTACTTATTATTTTTATTTATTCTTATTTTTTCTAATTTCAACTATTTTTTTTCTTTAACAACAATATAAACATAATATATCAGTATTAATAATACAAACATTTACTATAATAATATTTCTGACATTTATAATTTTATTACCTTGAAGGCAACATAATTTTAAGTTTAATTTGAGTTAAATAAGAAGATAATACCTGAATATTAATTGTTCAATTTAAGAAGATGAAATAAAATGACTTGCATTAAATATTAAGTTGTGTTATGTTCTACTTTTGGAGAATCATGAACACGTATGAGTGAGGGGGTACTCATGGTATGACTAAAAGGCTCAAGGGGTACACAAGACAAGAAAGGTTGGGAACCACTGGTCTAGGTGACGTAACATATACGGGTGTTCGCCCTGACCTCCATATCAGTCTCTGCGGGGCTACCGTTACTTCCGTGCACCATACAATATTCTTGGGCTCAGAGAAAGGCCAAATGGGAGGACCCAGTAATGGTTACGTATCCCCTGGAAGGCAAACCGCAGCTACTTTCTGTGGGGAGGAAAAATCAGGACGTGGAAATACGCATACTTCAGGTCGACAGATGTGAACCAATCACCCTGACTCACCATGCATGAGCATCGTGAACCTGTATCTCCTGAGATACCTGTTGAGAGCTCGTAAATCCAGGATAGGGCAGATTCCAACCCCCCCCCGTTTGGGGACCAAAAATACCTGGAATTGAAGCCGCTTTGACACAGTGCAGGAGAAACACTTGTTCAGCAGCGAGAGGATGCCAGTGAATCAGGGAGGGACAACGGTGAATTGCAGATAAAATTATTGAATACCAACCCTACAACACGTGTAATGACAAATAAGAATTTATCAAGCCTGTTAACATTAGAGAGGTCAACCAATCAGGGCTGTCCTCTCTGGTCATTGAGCCTTTAGCCACGCCTATTAGAGCTGAAGCCACTTTGTCAGGTATAACAACTGGAGATCATGAACATAGGATATTGTCTTTTTGTCAAATGTATCAAACAGTGTCCAGACATTATTACATTTAATTAATACATTTGGTCAGTATTAATAATGCTAAATCCGCTATAGTTTTCTTGAACAAAGACAAAAAAGCTTGGGCACAGGAAAAGCACTGGTTGACCTAATGGTCACAAAAAAGGATTCAGCAGCAGCGTCTGTCAACGGAGTCCAAGGTAGGGGTAGGGGTCCACCTGTGGACAAGAAGTTTCCTGATGAGAAGAGGTTTTTGAATGCCAATGTATTCTCCGCCCACCATACTTATAGGGGGCGGGACTACTTGTAGCGGATGAATACATTTCACCAGCCAATCAGGTTGGCTTTATGAGAAAGGACTTCTGTGAACATGACACGGAGGCGTTTATCCCGTAGTGAGACATCCAAACAAATGTTATGAAATAAAACTGTAACTCTACAGACAGTTATGTGTGTCTGTAACTTCCTGTCTGTGTCTTTAGAACTGGTTGGATCCAGCTAAGGAGATGAAGAAGCAGGTCAGAGGTGAGTCTTGTTTGTTTGTTTGCTGTGTTGTGATTGGTTCCTTTGATTCTTTGCCCTGCTCGTTGTCTCTCAGGCGTTCCTTATAACTTCAGCTTTAATGTGAAGTTCTACCCTCCTGACCCCGCCCACCTGTCAGAGGACATCAGCCGGTTGGTCCACGCACCTTTCAGTCACAGCCTGAAGTTTTACCTGTGCTTAACCTGTCTGTCTGTCTGTCTGTCTGTCTGTCTGTCTGTAGGTACTTCCTGTGTCTCCAGCTCAGACAGGACATAGTATCTGGACGTCTACCGTGTTCATTTGTTACTCAGACTATCCTCGGATCCTTCACCGTCCAATCAGAGCTCGGAGATTATGACCCAGGTAATGACCTGTCTGTCAGTTTGTCTCTAATCTGTCTGTCTGTAACTGACCTGTCTGTCTGTCTCTCAGATGAATCCAGTGATGTCAGTGAACTCAGTTTTGCTCCAAATCAAACGAAAGAAATGGAAGAAAAAATCATTGAACTGCACAAAACTTACAGGTGACCTTTATTATTATTGTTTGTTTATTATTATTGTTTGTTTATTATTGACAACTTAACTGTTTATCTGTTAAAGTGTAAGTCATAAAACTATTTTGTTCTTCTGAATCATCTCTGATCAGGTTTGAACTAATGTAGTGTATTTATATTTAAATGTAGTGTATTTATATTTAAATGTAGTGTATTTATACAGTATGTAGTAATAAATATCAGAGTGACTGCCCTCTATTATAATAGAATGTTTCTATTGGCTGAAATTAGATCACTCACTGTTGGCCCCGCCCTCAGTGAGCATTGATTGACAGCTCCATGTGGAACTGTGCAGTGCTGTGGGGGCGGGGCTGCTGTGACTTAACTATTTAAGGAGCCACGCCCATAATCAAGGTTTTTTTTAATTTCCTCCTAGTGACAGTTCAGCACTATACACTAACATCTCACTGTTAATAACTGTTATTGTTTTTAATGTTAATGCTAATGTTAATAATGTTATTAATGTTGTAATTGATCAGAGGAATGAGTCCTGCTGAGGCTGAGATGAACTTCCTGGAGAACGTAAAGAAACTCTCCATGTACGGAGTAGACCTTCATCATGCTAAGGTACGCTCAAGGTCACATTACCTCACAGGCTCCTCCCCCACAATCAGCCAATCAATGTGACCCACTTAGTGTGAGTGAGTGTGTAATGATTTTTCCATCCCTGATTGGTTGCTGTAAACACATGTAGTTGAAACTTTCCCACGTCCTACTGTACAGATGTCACCATTAATGATGCTAATAAAGGTTTTTAAATCATGTTAATCTGGAGAATATGATGCATAAACACACATATATACATATATATTATTATTAATGTATTATTATTACCCAAAGATTATTATTTGCTTCTATAAACACTTCAGATGTTGTGCTTATCTTTGTCTGTAACTATAACTGATGTTTGAAATATTTGTTTTTTATATTTCACAAAAATAATCCAGATTATTTCTCTAATTGTGATGTTCAGGACTCAGAGGGCGTGGCCATCATGCTGGGCGTGGTCAGCTCAGGTCTGCTGGTCTACAGAGATCGGTTGAGGATCAACAGGTTCTCCTGGTCCAAGATCTCAAAGATCTCCTACAAACGCAACAATTTCTACATCAAAGTCCGGCCTGAGCAGGTGAGACACCACCAAAGAAGAAGAAGGTCTTGCATTAGCCAGTGCTAACCAGTGCTAGCCATTGCTAACTGGTGCCAACCCTGTCTGTCCCTCTGTCTGTAGTTCGAGCACTTTGACTCCATCATTGGCTTTAAACTGGCCAATCACAGAGCAGCAAAGCGTCTGTGGAAAGTCTCTGTGGAACATCATTCATTCTTCAGGTACGGCATGTTGCATTCAAGGACATCAGGACACATTCATCTGTCTGTCTGTCCTCAGGCTGGTGTCCCCTGAGGAACCGTCTCGGAGGTTCTTGTCTCTGGGGTCAAAGTTCAGGTTCAGCGGTCGGACTCAGGTCCAGAGTCGTAGAGCCAGTGCTCAGATCTGCCGCCCCCCCCCACATTTCCCACGATGCATCAGTAAGAGGAGCATCCTCAGCCGCAGCCTGGACGGAGGTAGGACAAGTTCACTGGTTCTTTGTTCTTTTTAGATCTCAGAACGTCAGCTTTGAAAATTCTGGTTCCTTTCCAGATCCAGTTTTTAGAGTTCTAGGACGTGGAGCTTGTTTTTCTATAAGCTGGTTCAGCTCTTTTAGTCCTGGTCCTGATTCTTGGAGCCGTGTTGTGGTTCTGGTTGTAGTTGTGTCAGGGTACAGGTCTTTAAGTCACTGTAGTCTCTGAGAGTAAAGCCTGGCTCTGGGTTAGACTTCTTACTTTGTGATTGGTTCATTTCTTCTTGTTGTGCTCGTTAATATTCTGATTGGTTCTCAGCCTCGAGGAACACGCCCACCTCGTCTCTGATTGGCTGCTCAGTGTTCCCCACAGCCAATGACGGCACTTACAAAGGTAGCGGATAATCCCACCGCTCTCTGATATTGGCCACGCCTCTAAACGCATCATCCACCTCCTATGGGGATGATGCTCTCTGATTGGCTGCACTTGGCCCATGTGATGCGTGACAGTGTACTGAATGCTGATTGGCTGAGCAGCCCAGGCATGCGGGCCAAGCTCTGATTGGCTGGTCTGTGGTCAGGACTGCTGGTTGCCATGGTTACCGTGGTTGCACCTGATAACCCCGCCCCTGTAACATCTGTGGTTACCGTGGTTTCTGTCTGTCTGTCAGACTCAGGGCTTTATGCTGCGTCCAAAGCCATCGCTGTCAGTGACATCATCGCCACAGTCACACCTGGGATGAGGGGGGTGGAGCCAGTGGAAGGTAAGAGCCAATAACAGAACAGGTTTGAGAAGCCGTCATTAAGCAGTGTCATGCGACTCCACAGTGGACGACGTTCCTCTGGTGGACGAAAAAACTACAGATGGACCCGAAACCAAGGTAACCCATCTCCCCCCCCCACCCCCCCGACAGATTCTATTAGCCTCTGTGTGTCTGTGTGTCTGTTAGATGGAGCTCACTGACACTGTGGTGGACGGAGAACTTACAGCTACTGAGGTTTGAGATTCAATCATAACATTACCATGGAAACACTGCCTGACCTGTCTGTCCCCCTGTCTGTCCCCCTGTCTGTCCCCCTGTCTGTCCCCCTGTCTGTCCCTCTGTCTGTCCCCCTGTCTGTCCCTCTGTCTGTCCCTCTGTCTGTCCCTCAGTCGGATGAGGAATTAAAAACTCAGGTAAACACACAAGTTATTTCTTTAACATGTGTGTGTGTCTCACTGCTGTCCCTCCTTCTCTCCAGGAGGCGTCGGAGAGTCCAGAGGAGGATCTGAAGGCGTTGAGCTCCCTCAGAGTTCTTCGTCAGTCGTTCCTGGAGGAGAACCGAGGAGAAAATGAAGGACAGACAGAGTGGGACAGACGTTTCTGTCTAAGGACGATTGAAGATTCTCCAATGATTGAACCGTTGGATGTTCAGCAGGTGAGACGTCTTTATTATAGTCAAACCTGTGGACAGCGGAGGTTCTCCTGATGTTCTCGTCGTGCTGGTTCTCCTCCAGATGTTGGTCTATAGGAGAACTTCCTCTGACGTTCTCGTCCAGTCGTATCTTTAGAACCTTCTTATGTCTGTAGAACCTCAGGGTGTGTGTGTGTGTGTGTGTGCGCGTTGGATGTCGCTCCTCTTCAGCCAATCCGAGAGCGGAGCTGCACTTTGGGGCGCAGCTACGTTACTATGACAACGGGTAGTGAGCCTGAGCTGCGTGATGTCATCACAGGGCAACCTCTGATCACAATCTGTGAGGTACAAACGCCCACCTCACCGGAGGCCATGCCTACCATCTGTGATGTCATCAGCGACCTCATCTGGGGCGGAGCAAGGACTCTCGACCTCTGTGTGATGTCATCATTCAGGTCATTAAACAGTGCGTCCAGCAGTAGGACCTCTCCGTCCTCTCCCACAGTGGTACGCTGATTGGTGGTCGGCATGGAAATAGAGCTACACGCTAACAGAGCTACATGCTAACAGCTTCACCTGAAGTCACCTGACCTCAGCTGAGAGGTCAACTGAGCTTTCATTGGCTGCTGGAGAGGGCAGGGCTTTGAGAGTTGTGACTTGTGATTGGTTTGGCTTTGATGTTTTTTTATGCTATTGTTGGTTTGTAAGGTTCAGGTTTTATTTTAAAACAACCACACCCACATGGCCCCACCCCCTGCATGGCTCAAGTCTCCTAATTTAATTCACAAAATACTTTCACCTATAACTTTTCTTTTGTCTGTCTGTCTGTCTGTCTGTCTGTCTGTCTGTCTGTCAGCCCTCCTTTGATGAAATGTCTCCTGAACTCAGTGCTCTGCTAAAATCAGCACAAGAACAAAAATCATTCAGAGAACAGAAGCAGTGGCAGGTCAGTTAATTTGTCAGTTAATCTGTTAATCTGTCTGTAACTCAGTTTATCTGTAGGTAATTGTCAGTTAATCTACAGACAGACAGTGTCAGTGAGCTACAGACTACATTATAACATGATTATGTTCCTTTTGTTCCAGATATCGGAGGTAGAGACGGTCCTCCTGGTCACAGAGTCATGTGACCTGAACGAGCCAATCAGAGAACAGACCCAGGTTGGTCCACCCTCTAACCCCCTTCCCTCCCCACTGGGGGGGGGCATGTCTCATGTAGATGAGGTCACTCAGCTGTGGGCTGATGCTAATGATGCTAACCAGGCTATAAATGTCAGTGATGATGTTATTGATGACATCAGCGACCATGAGCTCAGCTCAGCGAGTGACGACGATGCTAGCAACACTAGCGAAGATGCGATTAGCGTGTTAGCACAGATAGCAGTGGACGACGCTGTGGATGCTGCTGTTCGACTGGCTGATAGCATCAATGCTAATATCAGCGCGAGCGAAGATTACCATGACGACCCCACTTTGCCCCACCACACATCCAGACTCTCAGCCAATAGGAGGCTTCCGTCTAATGACATTGACGAACCTCAACCAGAGGTAAAATAACACCCTGTGTTAACATGTGATAACTACCCCTGTGGTAACGTAATAACATGTGATGACTATCCCTGTGATAACATGTGATGACTACCCCTGTGATAACATGTGATGACTACCCCTGTGGTAACATGTAATAACATGTGATAACTACCCCTGTAATAACATGTGATGACTACCCCTGTAATAACGTGATAACAACCCCTGTGGTAACGTAATAACATGTGATAACTACCCCTGTAATAACATGTGATAACTACCCCTGTAATAACATGTGATAACTACCCCTGTGGTAACGTAATAACATGTGATAACTACCCCTGTAATAACATGTGATAACTACCCCTGTGATAACATGTGATAACTACCCCTGTAATAACATGTGATAACTACCCCTATGATAACATGTGATAACAACCCCTGTGGTAACGTAATAACATGTGATAACTATCCCTGTAATAACATGTGATAACTACCCCTATGATAACATGTGATAACAACCCCTGTGGTAACGTAATAACATGTGATGACTACCCCTGTAATAACATGTGATGACTACCCCTGTAATAACATGTGATGACTACCCCTGTAATAACATGTGATGACTACCCCTATGATAACATGTAATAACAACCCCTGTGGTAACATGTAATAACATGTGATAACTACCCCTATGATAACTATCCCTGTGGTAACATGTAATAACATGTGATAACTACCCCTATGATAACTATCCCTGTGGTAACATGTAATAACATGTGATAACTACCCCTATGATAACATGTGATAACTACCCCTATGATAACTATCCCTGTGGGAACATGTAATAACATGTGATAACTACCCCTATGATAACTATCCCTGTGGTAACATGTAATAACATGTGATAACTACCCCTATGATAACTATCCCTGTGGTAACATGTAATAACATGTGATAACTACCCCTATGATAACATGTGATAACTACCCCTATGATAACTATCCCTGTGGGAACATGTAATAACATGTGATAACTACCCCTGTAATAACATGTGATAACTACCCCTATGATAACTATCCCTGTGGCAACATGTAATAACATGTGATAACTACCCTGTGATAATGTACATAACCCCGGTTCTATGAGTAATATGAGTGAGGTGTCTCACTATGGGATATACGTATCCGCATCATATCACAGAAGCCCTTTCTCATAATGCCAACCTGATTGGCTGTGTATTGATCCGCCACAGGTAGTCCCACCTACTATAAGTAGAGAATACATTGGTATTCAACAAGCAAACCTCTTCTCACTCAGGCAGCATGAAGGGTTGTCTTTGTGAAACATCTCCCTTGTAAAACCTGGGTTATGTAAATAACCAAAAGTTTTATTTCATAATATTCATTTCAATGTTTCACTATGGGATATCATAGTTCCCGTATTGCAGACAAGCTTATCGCATGTTACACCAGCCCACAGGGCAGCACCACACCGATCAGGACCGGAGAAACGCCCATGCCACACACGGAATGGAGACATCCAGACGGTAAAACCGGATAAAAGTGAAGGGCGAGGCCCAACTCGGCAGCACACAAATATCCTGAAAAGACAGTCCCCTGAACAAGGCCCAGGAGGTGGCTAAACCCTGAGTCGAATGAGCTAAAGCAATCGCTTCCACTACCCAGTGTGACAGGCGTTGCTTAGTGACAGGCTTCCCCGTACGGGGCGGAGCTCAAGAGACGAAAAGCTGATCGCTCCTCCTGATGCTCCCTGTCACATCCACGTATGCGCACAGCGCATACAGAACACAGCAGGTGAGGCCCCTCCTCACAGGGCCTCACCTTCGGCACAAAAGCCGGGTTGGGCTTTAATATCATCCTCACATTGCCAGGGAAAAACTGAGCACACAATGAGTGCACTGATGCCACTGACACGCTCAGCCAGCAGCAGCACCACCTTCAGGGACACAAACTTTAAGTTTGCACAACAGCTGGTAAATCTCTGGCAGCCAGTGCATGGCTGCCAGAGAACGCAGAACCACCAGGATCAGACTGTGCCCGTGCACTCTCACCCTGCCGAGAGTGGGGGGGATCAGGGCCAGCGGAGGGAAAGCATGGAGCAGCACGTACAGCCTATTGTGCGCTAACTGAAGAACAGTGTTTTCGTCTGCAGCAAACAGATCTACCCCAGCCCGTGCGTAACGGGCCCATATCTGCTACACAACCTCCAGCTGAAGCTGCCAGTCCACGTAATACGATGCACCCCTGGACTGCAGGTCCGCGCCTGCATTCAGGGCTCCCGGGATATGCGTCGCTCTCAGCTTACATCAATCTGGTGGTTGATGTAAGCTACTGTGGTCGTATTTTTAGTCTTCACCAGGACATGGTGGCCCGTGAGGAACAAAAGAAAATGCCTCAGCACAAGGAACACCGCTGAGAGTTCCAAGTAAATGATGTGGGAGCGCTGGAGTTCCGTACTCCAACGCCCTCTCACCGATCGCCCCTCATGCACCGCGCCCCAGTCCGTCAAGCTGGCATCCATGATGATGGCCTCCCTGGATGTGCACCCCACGTGTCAGGAAAGACAGGGTGCGCCAATGGTGCAGAGACTCGGCACACAGACGTGACTAACACCCTCCGTGCCCCATGACACACCGGGTCCAGTCCACACGCGGCCACCCACAGCTGGAATTCCCTCATGTGGAGGTGGCCTAGGCATGTCATCAGGATGGCTGACACCATAAGCCCAAGCAGCTGGAGACACGTCCTGAGTTGAATGAGCCTTCCCGGTTGGAAAAGTGTAAGACACGCTGCAAAGGTCTCCACCTGTGTCGCGGAAACACATCACCTGGAAAGCAAACCGCAGGTACTTTCTGTGGGAAAGAAAAATCATGATGTGAAAATACGCATCCTTCAAGTCGACAGATGTGAACCTGTGAGATACCTGTTGAGTGCACATAAATCCAGGATAGGACGGATTCTCCCTGGGCCTGTGAGTGAATCTGGCCGGCGAATCAGCCCCCATCGCTCTCTCCGTGGCCTGGGCCGCACAGCGCTAGACCCCGAGGCACAAAACGGTGACCACCGACATCTTCTCCCAGCAGGTCAGGTCCGGAGTTGACCCAAAGTCACCCCAGAGCTCCGCCTGGTATGCCGTGAGCAGTGAGAAGACGATCAGAGCCCTGGCCGAGAGTGCTGAAGCCCTGTAAGTGCACTTCAACAGGGCTGATTGCAGGCAGTCGGACTTCCCAGGCAGGCTTGGTTTCCGTGGAGAAACGACAGGCGCCCGAGGGAGCAGGTGTGTAGCAACCAGCGGCTCCACCCGAGGCATGCGAAGCAGGCCCAGGCCTTCCATCCCGTGGCAGTCCCGGGAAGAAGTGCTTAGTACAGCGCCTCTGTTGGTGAAAGGTCAGTCCTTACAGGAGCGTGCCACTTTGTCCAACAGCTCCGAGAAGACGGGGAGCAGTTGGGGAGAGTTGCTTCCCCTCATACCGGGACCTGGTCACCTTTGTCACGACCGCGGGCCACGGGATGGACAGGCCGGTGGCGGCGTGCCTACAGACCTCCATCATGCCTGTGCTGGGGAGGGGAAAAGCTGGTATGCTTCCCTTCACTTCCTATGTGGAGCGGCAGAGGCTTTTCAGCCCGAGCACTGGTAACGAAGATGTCGTTGTCCTCTTCATCCTCTGAGATGAGGAATTCCGAGGTCACGTCATTGTTGTACAAAGGCGACGTCGGACTGGGAACCCCAGCTGGACTTTGCACAGGTGCTCGTCTCCATTCTTTCCGCAGCGATCGATTCGGAGCCGAGAGGGGGAGGGAGGGGTCCCAGGCTGACCTGTCATGCCAGTCGTCTGCGTAGGCTCTTCATGGTGAAGGCAGCACAGTGGTGACAGGACCCGAGGGCTTGGAGTTCTTCTTGCCACACCTGCAGAGGCGAACCCCCAAGCCTTCAGCCCCTTCGGTGTGTGGGGCATTGCCCTCCATGCTTCCTGGGGTGCAGACAGAAAGGAGAAGCTAGCTAGCACTAACACGTGGCTGCTAGCCACTAAGCTAGTGGACGCCAACAACTAGAGCCTGGCGACCGCGTGGGGTGGCGAGAGCGGTGTCGCAAACAAGTCATCGACTGGGGTGTCGGGTCCGGTGCTCAATAGACGAGGGGTGGCGTTGAGTGTGCAGGTGAAGAGCCGTGCAAAAAACCGGGGTCTCAGCGGTCGGTTCCTTTTTGACAGCCGTGGAGGGTGCAAAACAGTGTATTCCCGAGTGTGGGGGCATGGAAAAAACACTGGTTGACCTGGTGGTCTCAAGAAAGGATACAGCAGCAGTGTCCGTTGACGGAATCCAAGGTAGGGTCCACCTGTGGACATTTGAGCTGCCGCTGTGAGAAGCTTCCTGATGAGAAGAGGTTTTTGAATGCCAATGTATTCTCCGCCCACCCTACTTATAGTAGGTGGGACTACCTGTCGCAGATGAATACATTTCACCAGCCAATCAGGTTAGCATTATGAGAAAGGGCTTCTGTGATAAGACGCCAAGGCGTATATCCCGTAGTGAGACATTAGAATGAATGTTATGAAATAGAACTTCCCCTGTGATAACGGTGATAACTGTTTTGGGTGATTGTTGTTTCAGGGTCGGACCTCAGACCTGCTGCTGAGCGCTCAGACTTCCATCAGCAGTTGCACTAAGGTAACCGTAGTAACAGACATGGTCCCTGCCTATCACCAAGGCGACACTCAGCCTGTCCCTTTGTTTTAGGCTGTGAAACCATCAGAGACCAGGATGGAGAAGAGGATCGTCATCACTGCAGACAACGACCAGGCGAGTCAGTCCACTCCCACTCATTGACTGGTGCCTATCATAGCGTCATGTAACGCCCTCTTTGTTCTGTCTCCCTATCAGGACTGAGGCCTGCTGACACACACAGCATGTTTATATTATTTAGTGATGAGTTAACAGTTAAATCCAGGAACAAAGGCGCTTGAATCCTTTAGCTGCTGTTATGCCATGCTCCTAGTATCATATTACACAAAAACTACACCCACTAGTGTCCTATTAGAAACCACGCCCCCTTAGTGTTTTCACCTGGAACTATGATTGTGTCTGATAATAAATGAAAGTGAACACTTCAATGAGGCTGTTATTATTCATTCATTCATCTAATTAGTCTCTGACAGAAAGGAAGAATATGTTTGAAAATCTTTATTCAATTAAAACCAGGATCTCAGCCGGTCTGAGTGTTGCTAAGCAACAGGACAGGACTCTGGTTGGACACCCAGCAGGAGGTGGGCGGAGCTTAGATTCAGAGGATCAATAAAGTTTGACTTGATCAACCGAACGTTCTTCATACAACCTTTCAACCCAACGCTGAGAGACAGACAATTCTGCTTCACCCCAACTGAAAGACAGACAGTGGCACCCAGGTGAGACAGACAGGTAGAGACAGACAGACAAGTTAAAGACAGACAGACAGGTACCTGGAAACCCTCCCAGGTAAACAGGGTTGTTGGTCTCGGCAGAAGTGGATTGTGGATAAGGATTGGTTGTGGTGAAGCTCCGCCCATCCACGCTCAGACTTAGCCTGTGTTTGCTCTTATTGGCTGAGAGGCGGTGCCATTGGCCGTCACACAGTAGCTGACCAATGGAACGCACTGACACTCGACCCGCTCCGTTGTTGACGTTAAACACCACCTGAGGACACGCCCACTTTGTTAACACACTGTTCATCATGCGATAAGAGGTCATGTGACTCACCTGTCCACCAATCAGCTCCAAGCCAATGGCATCCACCTTAGCACTGCTGATCCCCAGCAACACTCCCTCTGATTGGCTGCTTCGAAACTCCAGGGAAACCGACAAATCAGAGCCCACCTTATAACCTCTGTGAACTAGACACACACACACACACACATTAACACACACACAGCTGTGTGTTAAAGGCCGTGGTTGCCATGGTGATAACTGACCTAATTCAGCGTATCCACTGCCGTTAAAGTAACTTCCTGTTTCCTCTTTGGCAAAGCAGGAAGTGACATCATGTTGTGAGGTGGGCGTGGTCAGATCCAGTATGGCTCTGTTTATAGTGAGAGAGCGAATACATCCCTGGAGACTACTACTGACCTGAGGAAGACAGTCAGACAGACAGGTGAGATACAGATGAACAGACAGGTGAGACAGAGACAGTGATGCGTACGTTAATCCTTCGTGTGTTGAGAGTGGGCGGGGCTCCTCCAAGGTACACCAGGTTGTTGACGTCCAGCTGGTTTCCTTTAAGTGACGCTGAGCTCAGATCAGAACCATCAACTGACACTGATACAGACCGACGACTAACTTCTGCACTCACCTGAGGAGAGGTAAGACAGGTGGTAAGACAGGTGGTGATACGGGAGGTGAGACAGGTGGTGATACGGGAGGTGAGACAGGTGGTGATACGGGAGGTGAGACAGATTTACTTACTGTATGCCAGTGTCCGTCATTTACGGGGACAGGTGATGAAACAGAGGCGGGACCTTTTCCCAGGTCAGCTGACACTAAGACCCGCCCCCTCTTCAGCCTGACCAATACAAAGTCCATCAGCTTTGAGTCAGAGAGCAGGACAACCAATGACTGATCAGAACGGGTCCTCAGGGACACTGTGAGGGACACACTGACACACACACACACACACACACACACACACAGGGTCAGTGTGTGTGTGTGTGTGTGTCAGTGTGTGTGTGTGTTTGTGTGTGTGTCACCTCTTGCGAACCGTGCTGGGGTTGATGATGAAGGTCATGTGACTGTGTAATGATCCAAACTGAGCGGCTGAAGCTACAAACGTTGGCTCTACCACCAACGCACACTGCATCAAAAAACAACCAATCAATGATGACCATTCCCTGATGACACTATCAATGAGCAGGTGTGTTGGTTACCGTCTGCGATCCAAGTGATTGGCTGTTAAGGTGTGTGGGCGGGGCTACAGTTAAATGGATGGGGTGAGGCGTGGGTTCAACGTTCTGCTCATCACGAAGCTCCGCCCCCTCAGATGTCTGCACTAAATGGCAACTATCAAGCTCCACCCCTTCATACCTGACAGCTCCTGATAGGTCGACGAGCCTGCAGGAAGTAGATACAACCAATCAGAGCAGTGTGTGTGTGTGTGTGTGTGTGTGTGTATGCGTGTACTTACACTCCACCCAGTACCAGGTGTTGAATGCACCCTATAAATGAATAGTATAAGTCTTGCAATCTCATTGGCAGATGGGAACTCTGAGCTGGTGGAAGCCCACCAATGAAAAAAGAGGCGGGAGCGTGACGAGAAAATCCGCCCGGCAACAGAGAGACGGACTTTATGTGTCCCTCATCCACCTGTAGGGTTAGAAACCTGAGAGACAGACAGGTGGGAGGGTGTGACAAACAGGTGGGAGGACGTTGGTGAAGACACGCCCCTTTGATGACTCACTTCCTGTTGATTGTGACGATCACAGAGTGTTTGGATCCGTCACTCAAAGTTTCTCCGTCACGTTTCATCACAGCTACTGTTCGGCTGACACCGCCCATTTCTCCAAGTTCCGCCTCCAACACACCTGAGAGCAGGTGAATTGACAGGAAGTTCTGCACACACACAGGAAAGGGGGTGGAGTCAGCATGTGAACTGACCTCACTGGTGTCACATGACCTCACCTGTTTATGGGAGTGGCCATCACTGAACATAGCCAACAGGACTCCTGATTGGTTAATGGAAGAGAAGGAGAAAAGAAACTCCGCCTCTTGAGCAAAAGACGGCGGAGCTACCTCAAGGAAACCACCGTGCATTATTGACACACTCCGCACCGCCTGAAGGACAACACGCGCACACACACACACACGTCAGCACAGGTAAACATGGGTCCAGGTGAAGGGAGAACCTGTAATACCTCCAGGACGCAGCCTTTCCGTACGCCATATGCATCTCTCAGGAGGTCAAAGTTGGAGCGAGCGATCTCTACGTTCTTTATGCATCCAACGTACGACCTGGATACCATCTGTCGCCTAGCAACCAGAGACACAGGCAAGTGAGGGACTCTGACATCACACTGTCCTTACCATGTAACATCACACACGCACCTGATCAGTCTGGAAGCAGGAAGTCCTCCGATGTAAATTGGGTCAAGGTCAGAGCGGTTTAAATCTGAGGAGCTTCCAGGTGACTCCGCCTCCAAAACCTCCTTCTCTGCTGATTGGTCGGCTGCCATGATGGACAGATAACCTGGAAAGGAAACAGACAGAGAGAGCAACGACAGCTTTAGGATGGTAGGATGGATGTAGGATGGATGTAGGATGGATGTCGTTGGATACCCTTGCGTCGGTTCCTCTGCAGCGTGACCTTAAACCACAGGCCTGTGTTGTACTTCCTGGTTGAGGTCAGGACCAGGGAACCTGAGCCCAGGTCAAAGTTCAGACGGACACGCCCCTCCACCAGCTCCATGGACAGGAAGTCCTTCTGTGGATCACGGGGGGGGGGGCCAGATTAACACTACGCTGTACCCCATCATCACGACCCCAGGATTACTATAATATGGCTAAAGAATAAATACATTCCAGTAACAAACATACATTTACTAAATACACTAATATCTAATATGTACAGATGTGCAAATGCTCATAGAAATACAAATGCAACACTATATTATCAAAGCCCCTCACTCACATATGATGCTATGAAAATAAAACGCATCAGTTTAATCTGGCAAAACATAAACATCTGGAAACCTGTCAATTTCTCTCAAAGAAATGCTGATCTGGTAAAATACACTGGAGTGAAAAAATGACCTATATTTAGTTTATACTTATTTAATTTTCTGATCTCCTTTTTAGTTTCTGTTCCCACTGAGCTGCTTCTCCATGTTTGCTTTATTTGAGTTGTGTAGATCAGTGGTTTAGTGCCCATGGTAAACATCTGAAGACACACCTATTATGTAAAATAGCCTTTATGACACGTGTTATCACTCATATGTACAATATCTGTAAATGTGCATAAATATTTATGAAAGCCAAATATGTGACAAAGACAAATACATTACTCCTGAAATATATGTTCACAAAATATATATTAAAAAATTAAGTATATTTTGCCTATGTATTATGAAATGGGTGCATACAAAGTAGTACATTAAAAAAATAATTATTTTTGTGTAGTTGTATATTGCAATAATTAGGGCCCTATAAAATCTGTTTTTTTTTTTTTTTTAGAAATCATTTTTTTCATAAAATATTACTTTATAACTTATGTGAGAAAATGAAATAAATACTAATAAATAAAAAAAGATAAACAAAAATGTCAAAAATAAAGTGTCATGGATTATTCTGACTGATCATTTTTAATTATTTATAAATTATATATAAATATATATGAGAACAATAACGTCACACAATTGCAAATTCCACTCAGGGATCAATGATTTACTGAATCTGATCAGGTTTATTGATTAAGTTTTTAACAACTTAATTTAAATTCACCTAATTTAAATGATCCTGATGACATCATTCCAGACTGTAATAATTAAACAACAAATGGATGATCTCATCCTCAGCAACAAACAACTTTATCTACAGTTGTGTAGCACAGATGTTGTGTAGCACAGATGTTGTGTAGCACAGATGTTGTGTAGCACAGATGTTGTGTAGCACAGATGTTGTGTAGCACAGATGTTAAGACACAGTAAAGTGGTAGCTCTGTGTTTAGGAGTCACTGATGATTAGTGTAGTTTTTGACGGTTTAAACACAGGGTTTGTGGTGGTTTAGGAGATGTTTGAAGCATCCAGGACGGGAGGAGAACGGGTGGTGCACCTAATAAACGGTCCCCGGAAACATTTCCCCATAAAAAATGTTCCTTTTCCTCACGGTGACGGTGTTTCATTTATAGTGCACTAAATAATAATGTATGATTGTTGACTCACTGTGTTGTTGGAGCTCAGGTAGAGCAGCAGTCCTCCAGGAGACAACGTCTTAAACAGAAAAATGATGGACGTGGACGTGGATCTGAGAGACTTTTGGACCAATGAGAACCCAGAACCATCAAAGTGGAATGATGTCCCCTCCCCCTGAGGACTGACACACACAGACAGGTTACAGACAGGTTACAGACAGGTAGAGACAGACAGACAGACAGACAGACAGACAGGTGTCTACCTGCTGTAGCATCCTCTACACTCTCCATGTGTGTGTTCATAGTTCCATAAACCGATGTTTCGTTCGTTTAGTGAAGCTTCGCCCAAACAGCCATGAAAGGAGGTGGAGCTTAGACCAGCAGGTGTCTGACATCACAGGACATGACCAATCAGAGCTTGACTCTTACAAGGATAGTGTGTGTGTGTGTGTGTGTTACCCGTGTATGTGCTCCAAGGCCTCCAATATGTATCATTGTGTTGTTGTCGATGTCTAAAACTCGTGATGATCCTGGTGAGGATGCGGTTACCGCCGGCAACAGAGGAACTCCTGAGTCCAGCTGATGGACTGACAGATAGCCCCGCCGCCCAAACCTGTGTGTTACAGTGTAGCGTTGATGTGTGTAGTGGTTGTGTTACGTGTGTATGTGTGTGTATGTGTGTAAACAGAGCCGTAGCCAGAGTTTTATACTAAGGTCCACCACCCATTATCCTCCTGCACATTAGTTGCTAACTAGAGACCAAAATTATCTAAAATGTATGTATATGTATATAATATAATTGCTACTGCATTTTACTAAATTTATCTTTGATATTGAGGTACCACATCCTGGGACCCGTGACAATTTTTTGGGGTTCATCCACTGCACGTAAACAACTTATGCAAAGCATCAAACATACCACTGATGGTCCAGATGTGTCTAAGTTGGAGGCTACAGAAGACGACGAATGTTTCTTGAATATTATCTAATTTATTGTGTTCTGAAGACAAAGACATGAGTCAGTCATTATTGTTTAATTATGTAATCTGTTACTTTATTAAAATAATGAGACACTTTGCACCAAACAACACACAGTGACTATCACTGAGAGTGGAGATCTATTTCAAGTAAACCACAAGGAGTTTGTTGAGAAACAACAACATTCCAAACTTATGGAAAGTGCAACACACCGTATGCAAAACAACTTTCATGAGTCAGCACATAAACTACCACCATGTTATGATAGGGGACATACATACTCTGAAATCACTTACAATAATATCTATGAGCATATAGATGAGGGACACGTGTGTGTGTAGCTTAATTAATTTGTAATATTTATACCACTACTACCTGTTATTATGAAATACAGCAAGAAAGTGTCAGACACTCAGTGAAGTTGCTGACAGTAAAAAAAGATTAGAAAATAAATCACAGACAGGCAGAGACACAACCACTAAGCACCACATCTGAACAAACCCACATTTACCAGAACTCCACTGGTTAATAATTAAGTACAAACCAAAGTAAAAACAAACCTGAAGCTGAAGAAACTCTAAATGTTACTGAAAAAGACCCACAAACCTGAGTGACTGAGAGAGAGAGAGAGAGAGAGAGAGAGAGAGAGAGAGAGCTGTAAGTGAGTGAGACCAGCTGCTGCTGGACACAATCAGCAACACATCTGTATGTGTGTAGGGGAGGGGCACTGTCTCCAATGAGGATTTTCATTCAACAGGTACAGATATTGACTCGTATTACTCGTACAATACTCGACAAAAGTACTTTATCCGTACCAGTATCGTTTCAGCCAAGTATCCGGCTCAACTCTACTAGTTACCTCTGATATATTTCACTTCCCGATGCACTTTTCTTCATGGACATTCAGTTTAGTTTTGTAGTTTACCAGGATTCTGCAGTTGCAGTGCCTCCCATTGTAACCTGGTGGAACTACTCAGATAACCTGCATTATTTTATTTATTTATTGATTTTTACATACACCTAAAAAAAAATACAGAAATACGGATCTCAGTGTCCTCAACGGTAGCTACGGCTCTGTGTGTAGGTATGTGTGTGTGTGTCGCCGTGTGTAGGTATGTGTGTGTGTTACCGTGTAGCGTTGATGTGTGTCCACTGGTTGTTGGTGACGTCTATGTGAGGAAAGTCCAGCTGTGTTTGTCCAGAACCTAAATCCCACATCAGAGATACTCTGCCTTCCTTCACCTGCACCGCCAGGTAATCCACCTGGTACACACACACACACACACACACACACACACACACACACACACACACACACACACACACACACACACACACACACACACGCACACACACACACACACACACACACACATATAATTTTTTTTAATAAAGTTGAGAATACAAACTTTGAACAACAAAGTATTTTCAAATTAAGTGTAATGTAATGCAACATTGAACAACACTTGTAAACAATAAAAACTATTAAACATATTTGAGAAAGTATGACAACATTTAGCAAATTTACCCTCGTCATCGTTGACTAAACTGGTTGCACAGTATAGATAATACAAAATAAATACTAATAAATAAAAAAAAAACACACAATTAAAAGGTAGATATAAGTTGTAGTGACATGTATTATTCTGACTGTTCCTTTTGAATTTATATGTCATAAAGATGTATGAGAACAGCTTAGTTTAAATGAACCTAATTTAAATGATCCTGATGAAGCATCAGTTATTTCACCACTAGGGGTCAGAATATTTACAGTATCAGAAGTGATCAATAATCTATGATGTTTCAGACTCTACAATCACTGGTATTGATGATCTCGTCCACAACAACAGAACATCTATATCCACAGATCTTCTGTAGCTGATGAGATGTTTAAAAGCTCTGAGCAGGTGAAGATGATTAATGCTGACTCATGTTTTCACAAAGTGATGCAGCGCTACATGAGAAACTGACAGAGTTTTACAGACACATTAAAGTTAAACAGGCACTAGTGGCTCTGGTTTAGGAGTCAGTGATGAGTTGTGCAGGTCTTTTAGGTCATTTTAAGCAGTGTTTATTATAGTGAGGACAGGAAGGGGGCGCTGCGCTCCTGAAAAAAAACCTTTTTTTCTCACGCTGACAGCATTTCATGTTGATTCTGTTCATTTCTGCGTTTAACCGTTTTCATTGGTCGATTCTGTTAATGCGAATTTCATAGGACCATGGTAGTGTGTTCAGCTGGAACTGAGGGGAGGAGCTCCACGTGTCTGTTTGTGTCTGCAGCAGCGAATAAAGTTGTGTCAATTGAAACAGGCGAGGAAAAAAACTAGAGATGAATCATAGACATATTAAAGAGATGAACACGATGCTGTTAGTATCGATACTTTTGCAAGTAAGCATCACATCCGATACTCACTTTTTGGTATCGAGACTATATTCAGTATTGAGTTTTTTGACAACACTAGTAAGGACTGTGTGTGTGTGTGTGTGTGTGTGTGTGTGTACCGTTGTGTTGCTGCTCAGGTAGAAGAGCAGGTTTTCCCTGCTCGTCGTCTTCAGGATCAAACTCAGAGTGTTGAAATGACTGGACTCAACCTGAGGTCTGTAGGAGCGGATACACTTCCTGTCTGCTGCCATGGCAACCTTAATCTGATGACATCATCATAGTTACTGTTTTATTATTGTGTTGTTGCTGCGTATTTGTTGTGTTGTTATTGTGTATTTGTTGTGTTGTTATTGTGTATTTGTTGTGTTGTTGTTGTGTATTTGTTGTGTTGTTGCTGCGTATTTGTTGTGTTGTTATTGTGTTGTTGTTGTGTTGTTGCTGTGTTGTTGTTGTGTTGTTGTTGTTGTGTTGTTGTTGTGTATTTGTTGTTGATTTGTTGTTGTGTTGTTGTTGTGTATTTGTTGTGTTGTTGTTGTGTATTTGTTGTGTTGTTGTTGTGTATTTGTTGTGTTGTTGTTGTGTATTTGTTGTGTTGTTGTTGTGTATTTGTTGTGTTGTTGTTGTGTATTTGTTGTGTTGTTGTTGTGTATTTGTTGTGTTGTTATTGTGTATTTGTTGTGTTGTTATTGTGTATTTGTTGTGTTGTTACTGTGTATTTGTTGTGTTGTTGCTGTGTATTTGTTGTGTTGTTGCTGTGTATTTGTTGTGTTGTTGCTGTGTATTTGTTGTGTTGTTACTGTGTATTTGTTGTGTTGTTACTGTGTATTTGTTGTGTTGTTACTGTGTATTTGTTGTGTTGTTATTGTGTATTTGTTGTGTTGTTATTGTGTATTTGTTGTGTTGTTGCTGCGTATTTGTTGTGTTGTTGCTGCGTATTTGTTGTGTTGTTATTGTGTATTTGTTGTGTTGTTATTGTGTATTTGTTGTGTTGTTGCTGCGTATTTGTTGTGTTGTTGCTGCGTATTTGTTGTGTTGTTATTGTGTATTTGTTGTGTTGTTGTTGTGTATTTGTTGTGTTGTTGTTGTGTATTTGTTGTGTTGTTGCTGTGTATTTGTTGTGTTGTTGCTGTGTATTTGTTGTGTTGTTGCTGTGTATTTGTTGTGTTGTTATTGTGTATTTGTTGCGTTGTTGCTGCGTATTTGTTGCGTTGTTATTGTGTATTTGTTGCGTTGTTATTGTGTATTTGTTGCGTTGTTATTGTGTATTTGTTGTGTTGTTATTGTGTATTTGTTGTGTTGTTGCTGTGTATTTGTTGTGTTGTTGCTGTGTATTTGTTGTGTTGTTGCTGTGTATTTGTTGTGTTGTTGCTGTGTATTTGTTGTGTATTTGTTGTGTTGTTGTTGCGTATTTGTTGTGTTGTTGCTGCGTATTTGTTGTGTTGTTGCTGCGTATTTGTTGTGTTGTTATTGTGTATTTGTTGTGTTGTTATTGTGTATTTGTTGTGTTGTTATTGTGTATTTGTTGTGTTGTTGCTGTGTATTTGTTGTGTTGTTGCTGTGTATTTGTTGTGTTGTTGCTGTGTATTTGTTGTGTTGTTGCTGTGTATTTGTTGTGTTGTTGCTGCGTATTTGTTGTGTTGTTGCTGTTGTGTTGTTGTTGTGTATTTGTTGTGTTGTTGTTGTGTATTTGTTGTGTATTTGTTGTGTATTTGTTTGTGTTTTGTCATGTTTATTTGTTGTGTTGTAATTGCTGTATTTGTTGTGTGTTGTATTGCTGTATTTGTTGTGTTGTTGTTGTGTTTTTGTTGTGTTGTTGTTTGTTTGTTGTGTTGTTGTTGTGTGTCTGTCGTGTTGTTGTTGTGTGTCTGATGTGTTGTTGTTGTGTGTCTGTCGTGTTGTTGTTGTGTGTCTGATGTGTTGTTGTGTATTTGTTGTGTTGTTATTGTGTATTTGTTGTGTTGTTATTGTGTATTTGTTGTGTTGTTATTGTGTATTTGTTGTGTTGTTATTGTGTATTTGTTGTGTTGTTACTGTGTATTTGTTGTGTTGTTGCTGTGTATTTGTTGTGTTGTTGCTGTGTATTTGTTGTGTTGTTGCTGTGTATTTGTTGTGTTGTTGCTGTGTATTTGTTGTGTTGTTGCTGTGTATTTGTTGTGTTGTTACTGTGTATTTGTTGTGTTGTTACTGTGTATTTGTTGTGTTGTTATTGTGTATTTGTTGTGTTGTTATTGTGTATTTGTTGTGTTGTTGCTGCGTATTTGTTGTGTTGTTGCTGCGTATTTGTTGTGTTGTTATTGTGTATTTGTTGTGTTGTTATTGTGTATTTGTTGTGTTGTTGCTGCGTATTTGTTGTGTTGTTGCTGCGTATTTGTTGTGTTGTTATTGTGTATTTGTTGTGTTGTTGTTGTGTATTTGTTGTGTTGTTGTTGTGTATTTGTTGTGTTGTTGCTGTGTATTTGTTGTGTTGTTGCTGTGTATTTGTTGTGTTGTTATTGTGTATTTGTTGTGTTGTTATTGTGTATTTGTTGTGTTGTTGCTGCGTATTTGTTGCGTTGTTATTGTGTATTTGTTGTGTTGTTATTGTGTATTTGTTGTGTTGTTATTGTGTATTTGTTGTGTTGTTGCTGTGTATTTGTTGTGTTGTTGCTGTGTATTTGTTGTGTTGTTGCTGTGTATTTGTTGTGTTGTTGCTGCGTATTTGTTGTGTATTTGTTGTGTTGTTATTGTGTATTTGTTGTGTTGTTGTTGCGTATTTGTTGTGTTGTTGCTGCGTATTTGTTGTGTTGTTGCTGCGTATTTGTTGTGTTGTTGCTGCGTATTTGTTGTGTTGTTATTGTGTATTTGTTGTGTTGTTATTGTGTATTTGTTGTGTTGTTATTGTGTATTTGTTGTGTTGTTATTGTGTATTTGTTGTGTTGTTGCTGTGTATTTGTTGTGTTGTTGCTGCGTATTTGTTGTGTTGTTGCTGCGTATTTGTTGTGTTGTTGTTGTTGTGTTGTTGTTGTGTATTTGTTGTGTTGTTGTTGTGTATTTGTTGTGTATTTGTTGTGCATTTGTTGTGTTGTTGTTGTGTATTTGTTGTGTTGTAATTGTGTATTTGTTGTGTTGTAGTTGCGTATTTGTTGTGTTGTTGCTGCGTATTTGTTGTGTTGTTGCTGTGTATTTGTTGTGTTGTTGTTGTGTATTTGTTGTGTTGTTGTTGTGTATTTGTTGTGTTGTTGTTGTGTATTTGTTGTGTTGTTGTTGTGTATTTGTTGTGTTGTTGTTGTGTTTTTGTTGTGTGTTGTTGTGTATTTGTTGTGTTGTTATTGTGTATTTGTTGTGTTGTTATTGTGTATTTGTTGTGTTGTTATTGTGTATTTGTTGTGTTGTTATTGTGTATTTGTTGTGTTGTTATTGTGTATTTGTTGTGTTGTTATTGTGTATTTGTTGTGTTGTTACTGTGTATTTGTTGTGTTGTTGCTGTGTATTTGTTGTGTTGTTGCTGTGTATTTGTTGTGTTGTTGCTGTGTATTTGTTGTGTTGTTGCTGTTGTATTTGTTGTGTGTTGTTGTGTATTTGTTGTGTGTTATGTGTATTTGTTGTGTTGTTATGTGTATTTGTTGTGTGTTACTGTGTATTTGTTGTGTTGTTATGGTATTTGTTGTGTTGTTATTGTGTATTTGTTGTGTTGTTACTGTGTATTTGTTGTGTTGTTACTGTGTATTTGTTGTGTTGTTACTGTGTATTTGTTGTGTTGTTATTGTGTATTTGTTGTGTTGTTATTGTGTATTTGTTGTGTTGTTATTGTGTATTTGTTGTGTTGTTATTGTGTATTTGTTGTGTTGTTATTGTGTATTTGTTGTGTTGTTGTTGTGCATTTGTTGTGTTGTTGTTGTGCATTTGTTGTGTTGTTATTGTGTATTTGTTGTGTTGTTATTGTGTATTTGTTGTGTTGTTATTGTGTATTTGTTGTGTTGTTATTGTGTATTTGTTGTGTGTGTTATTGTGTATTTGTTGTGTGTTGTTGTGTATTTGTGTGTTGTTTGTGTGTATTGTGGTTGTTGTGTTGTTGTTGTGTATTTGTTGTGTTGTTGTTGTGTATTTGTTGTGTTGTTGTTGTGTATTTGTTGTGTTGTTACTGTGTATTTGTTGTGTTGTTATTGTGTATTTGTTGTGTTGTTATTGTGTATTTGTTGTGTTGTTATTGTGTATTTGTTGTGTTGTTATTGTGTATTTGTTGTGTTGTTATTGTGTATTTGTTGTGTTGTTGTTGTGTATTTGTTGTGTTGTTGTTGTGTATTTGTTGTGTTGTTGTTGTGTATTTGTTGTGTTGTTGTTGTGTATTTGTTGTGTTGTTATTGTGTATTTGTTGTGTTGTTATTGTGTATTTGTTGTGTTGTTACTGTGTATTTGTTGTGTTGTTACTGTGTATTTGTTGTGTTGTTGTTGTGTATTTGTTGTGTTGTTATTGTGTATTTGTTGTGTTGTGTTACCGATGCGGCCTGTCTGCGGGTCTGTGTGATCAACTCTCTGATGTCCGACAGGTTCCTGTTGATCGTTTCTCCCAGAATCCTCAGCGGTTTCATCCTGTCAATCAAATGCTGTGTACGAAGCTCCGCCTCCTCCAGCTTCTGCTGCACCTCATTGGCTGAAAGGACACAGATGTGAGTGGTCTGCTGAGCTGTGATTGGTTGCGTTGGTAGGGTTTAGAACCTGTGCTGTGGGTGTGTGTCAGCATCTGATTGGTCAGCCTGGAGCTGCTGCTGCTGTCCTCCACCACAGAAGAAGAGTCGTCCACCTGCTTCCTGAGAACTTGCAAACGCAGCAGCACCTCCTGCAGCTTGAAGCGAGCTGCCGTCACCTGAAGCTCCGCCTCCTGCAGCGTTGAACCTGAGCACAGACA
>NC_041063.1:28606039-28626039 GCF_900634775.1 Gouania willdenowi
CTGTAGTAACCACGACTACAGTGGTCACACTTGTCTCCGGCCACACCCACCTCACACTGGCACCGCCCATCCTCAGAGCAAGACTTGGAGAGAGCACCTGATTGGCTGCAGCCACAGAGCTGACAGCCCCGCCCACTCTGGAGGCTGAAGTGCCCCAACTGACAACAACAACAAACAAACAAATAATAAAGAGTAAACACAGATGGTCACATGACACAGGGACAGCTGGAACTCACCTGACAGCGGTCACAACTCCGACCAATCACGTTCTCTCTGCACACACACTGACCAGAGGTGACATCACACACACTGGAGACAGCCCCCATGACATCACAGCCACACTCTGAGGAAAATATGTCCACTGTCACATGATGCAGAATAAGCTCCGCCCCCTCTGTTAAACTGTCCATATAAGGCTGTGTGTGTGTGTGTGTGTGTGTGTGTGTATGTCTCTCACCCTGGCAGTTCTTGGCCTTCACGGCATCTCCATAGTAACCGGGCTGACACCACTCACAGTGCCTCCCGGCTGTGTTGCCACGGCAACGAAGACACTCCCCGGTGACGGTGTCACAGTGTCCTGGCTCACTAAAATCAACATTACCGTTACACTGACATCTCACGCAGGCTCCGCCCACCAGCTGAGGGTTACCATAGTAACCGCTGGCACACCTGTGAACAGGTATAATACACACTAACGTTAATGTTATACACTAACTTTATTGTCACACACTGACAGTACAAACTAATGTTACATACTGATGTAACACTAATGTTACACACTAATGTTACTGACTAGCGTTACACACTAATGTTGCACACTAACGTTACTGACTAGTGTTACACGCTAATGTTGCACACTAACGTTACTGACTAGCGTTACACGCTAATGTTGCACACTAACGTTACTGACTAGTGTTACACACTAATGTTGCACACTAACGTTACTGACTAGCGTTACACGCTAATGTTGCACACTAACGTTACTGACTAGCGTTACACGCTAATGTTGCACACTAACGTTACTGACTAGTGTTACACACTAATGTTGCACACTAACGTTACTGACTAGCGTTACACGCTAATGTTGCACACTAACGTTACTGACTAGCGTTACACGCTAATGTTGCACACTAACGTTACTGACTAGCGTTACACGCTAATGTTGCACACTAACGTTACTGACTAGTGTTACACACTAATGTTGCACACTAACGTTACTGACTAGTGTTACACACTAATGTTGCACACTAACGTTACTGACTAGCGTTACACGCTAATGTTGCACACTAACGTTACTGACTAGCGTTACACGCTAATGTTGCACACTAACGTTACTGACTAGCGTTACACGCTAATGTTGCACACTAACGTTACTGACTAGCGTTACACTCTAATGTTGCACACTAACGTTACTGACTAGCGTTACACGCTAATGTTGCACACTAACGTTACTGACTAGTGTTACACGCTAATGTTGCACACTAACGTTACTGACTAGCGTTACACGCTAATGTTGCACACTAACGTTACTGACTAGTGTTACACGCTAATGTTGCACACTAACGTTACTGACTAGCGTTACACGCTAATGTTGCACACTAACGTTACTGACTAGTGTTACACACTAATGTTGCACACTAACGTTACTGACTAGCGTTACACGCTAATGTTGCACACTAACGTTACTGACTAGTGTTACACACTAATGTTGCACACTAACGTTACTGACTAGCGTTACACGCTAATGTTGCACACTAACGTTACTGACTAGTGTTACACACTAATGTTGCACACTAACGTTACTGACTAGCGTTACACGCTAATGTTGCACACTAACGTTACTGACTAGTGTTACACACTAATGTTGCACACTAACGTTACTGACTAGCGTTACACGCTAATGTTGCACACTAATGTTACTGACTAGCGTTACACGCTAACGTTACTGACTAGCGTTACACGCAAACGTTACTGACTAGCGTTACACGCTAACGTTACTGACTAGCGTTACACGCTAACGTTACTGACTAGCGTTACACGCTAATGTTACACACTAACTTTATTGTCACACACTGACAGTACAAACTAATGTTACATACTGATGTAACACTAATGTTACACACTAATGTTACTGACTAGTGTTACACACTAACATTACACACTAATGTTGCACACTAATGTTACTGACTAGCGTTACACGCTAACGTTACTGACTAGCGTTACACGCAAACGTTACTGACTAGCGTTACACGCTAACGTTACTGACTAGCGTTACACGCTAACGTTACTGACTAGCGTTACACGCTAATGTTACACACTAATGTTACACACTAACTTTATTGTCACACACTGACAGTACAAACTAATGTTACATACTGATGTAACACTAATGTTACACACTAATGTTACTGACTAGTGTTACACACTAACATTACACACTAATGTTGCACACTAATGCTACATACTAATGTTACACACTAATGCTACATACTAATGTTACACACTAATGCTACATACTAATGTTACACACTAATGTTACTGACTAGCATTACACACTAATGTTACTGACTAGCATTACACGCTAATGTTACTGACTAGTGTTACACACTAATGTTGCACACTAATGCTACATACTAATGTTACACACTAATGTTACTGACTAGCATTACACGCTAATGTTACTGACTAGTGTTACACACTAATGTTGCACACTAATGCTACATACTAATGTTACACACTAATGTTACTGACTAGCGTTACACGCAAATGTTGCACGCTAGTGTTACGCGCTAATGTTACACACTAGCGTGACACGCTAATGTTAGACGCTAGCGTGACATGCTAACATATGCTGACCTCTCACAGCTCCGCCCCGTGTAGCCGTTCTCACAGTGGTCACATGACACCTGTCCATCGACGTCCAGCTGACAGGTGGGACTGAACCTAAGGACACACACACACCTGAGCTCATACACCTGACACACACACACAGGGCCAGACAGAGGGACACACCTGTTGGATGCCTCCGTCAGAGGACACGGACACAACTGACAGTCAGAGGACGTCCCCTCTGTGGTGTCGCCATAAAAACCAGGAAGACACTGGTCACAGTGAGGACCAGTGGTGTTATGGACGCAGCCCTGAGAGACAGACAAACAGGTGAGACAGGTGAGAAAGACAGGTAAGACAGAGACAGGTGGACTCACCTCACACACTCCATTGATGTCACACTGGTAGGCGTGTTCATTGCACTCGCACTGCATACAGTTCCCTCCAAACAAGACTCCGCCCACTCTGTAGAAGTCAGCAAGACAAGCCTGGGACACAGAGGTGAGACACAGACAGACAAGTGAGACAGACAGACAGGTGAGACAGACGGTCCCTGTGGAAAACTCACCTCACAGGACGTCCCACTGTATCCCCAGGGACACTCACAGGTTTCCACGGTAACCATCTGTGAGCCAGAGACAGTTTCAGGATCAGCAACATCCAGAGAGACAGATCTGAGCCTGAGGGACAGACAGGTTAGAGACAGACAGGTTAGAGACAGACAAGTGACACAGGAGTCAGTGGACTAACCTGATTGGTCCGTCAGCTGACCCATTCAGCTGAACTCTGACCTTTAGTGATGTCACTTCCTGCAGCACCAGCAGCAGGTCGTCACGAGTGATATCATCATGTGGGACGATCTCCATGGCAACAGTTGGACCCACCAGAGGAGAGAGTTGGAGAGGGGAAGGAGGGGACAGACGGACAGCCCGGCCATTACCCTGGAAACCAGAGGGTGGAGTAACTCATCCTCGTACAAAGAGTCACATGACATATGACCTCACCTCAATGATGATGTCACAGAGGACAGAGAGGGAGTGGTCTTCATTATCTAATGGGATGTCATAAATCACTGAGAAGTTCAGGAAACCTCCAAAAGACCCCAACTATGGACAGACAGACAGACAGGTTAAAGAGACAAACAGACAGGTTAGACAGACAGACAGACAGACAGACAGACAGACAGACAGACAGACAGGTATGAAAGACAGGTATCTGACCTTGTTGCCATGGAAACTTTTCGGTGCTTCCCACTGCAGAAGCTGCTTGTGGGCGGAGCTAGAGGTGTTGCTAAGTTCAGGGAGGTTGTTGTCGATAAAAAAAGCATGGAGAGGCTGAAGGGGGCGGAGCCACACACTGTCCAGAAACACCTGAACAAACGCGTCACAGTGTGTGTGTGTGTGTATATATGTGTCTGTATATATATAAGGAACTGTATATATGTGTGTGTGCATGTGTGTATATTACCTGTGTGTGTGTGTGTGTGTGTGTGTTAACTGTGTGTGTGTTACCTGTGTAGAGAACCAGGTAGAACTCTCACAAACGTCTGAAACACCAAAGCAGAAACATTCGGTGCAGCCCAGAGGATTTTTCTCCTGAAGGTTATAAAATCCTGCTTTACAGAGATCACAGTGAGCGCCCATCACGTTCTCCTGAGGACACACACACAGAGTTACAGGTGAGTCACAGCGTGTGTGTGTGTGTGTGTGTGTGTGTGTGTGTGCGTGTTACCTTGCAGATGCAGGGCGTGCAGGGGTCAGTGTTGGTGCTTCCTGCCAGGTTACACTCACAGGGAACACACTGAGGGAAGTCTCTGAACCCAAACGCACAAGCATCACACCGCAGACCTGCAAAGCCCTCCAAACACACACACTGACCAGCTGACACACCTGGGGAAAAGGGGGGGGTGTCACAGTCAACAACAACAACAACAACAACAACAACAACAACAACAACAACACTGACCTGACTGTGAGTCATCTCTGGCACAGACTGAAGACTCTGAACCTCTGAGGTCACAAATACACTTCACACAAGGATGCTGGGAGTACGGAGACACCTACACACACACACACACACACACACACACACACACACACACACACACACACACACACACACACACACACACACACACACACACACACACACACACACACACACACACACACACACACACACACACACACACACACACACACAGACAGACAGACAGACAGACAGACTGTGAGGGTCTGTAGTTAGTGTGTCAGCAGTTAGTGTGTCAGTACCTGTGAGGGTCTGTAGTGTCCGTCCCTGCAGGTCTCACAGTTGATCCCAGCAGTGTTGTGTAAACAGTGGATACAGACTCCGCCTCCTCGGTGCAGGCCGTGTGTGTCCAGGCTCAGGCTGAGTTGAGCCACCGTGTGGTTGTAGAAGCAGAGCTCAGCTTTGTTGTGACAATTACACTCTGACACACACCAGAGGACAACAATTAGACAACAGACGCCTCAGAGACAGACCTACACTCAGCACGTCCTACTTTCACATGTGTTTCCCTCAGATAGGGTTCCTGGTTGCCATGGCAGCTGGTGGTAACCAGGGCAACACTCGTTACAGCTCTCCCCACAGGTGTTGTGTTCACAAATACATTGTAGCTTCTGCACACAAACACACACATTGCTTAGTGTAGTGTAACAGGTGTGTAGTGTAACAAACATCTAGAGTAACAGTGTAACAGGTGTGTAGTGTAACAGTGTAACAGGTGTGTAGTGTAACAGTGTAACAGACATCTAGAGTAACAGTGTAACAGGTGTGTAGTGTAACAGTGTAACAGGTGTGTAATGTAACAGTGTAACAGGCGTGTAGTGTAACAGGTGTGTAGTGTAACAGGTGCGTAGAGTAACAGTGTAACAGGTGTGTAGTGTAACAGGCGTGTAGTGTAACAGTGTAACAGGCGTGTAGTGTAACAGTGTAACAGGTGTGTAGTGTAACAGTGTAATGGGTGCGTAGTGTAACAGTGTAACAGGCGTGTAGTGTAACAGTGTAACAGGCGTGTAGCGTAACAGGCGTGTAGTGTAACAGTGTAACAGGTGTGTAGTGTAACAGTGTAATGGGTGCGTAGTGTAACAGTGTAACAGGCGTGTAGTGTAACAGGTGTGTAATGTAACAGTGTAACAGGCGTGTAGTGAAACAGGTGTGTAGTGTAACAGGTGTGTAGTGTAACAGTGTAACAGTGTAACAGGTGCGTAGAGTAACAGTGTAACAGGTGTGTAGTGTAACAGGCGTGTAGTGTAACAGGTGTGTAGTGTAACAGTGTAACAGGCGTGTAGTGTAACAGGTGTGTAGTGTAACAGTGTAACAGGCGTGTAGTGTAACAGGTGTGTAGTGTAACAGTGTAACAGGGGTGTAGCGTAACAGGCGTGTAGTGTAACAGTGTAACAGGCGTGTAGCGTAACAGGCGTGTAGTGTAACAGTGTAACAGGTGTGTAGTGTAACAGTGTAATGGGTGCGTAGTGTAACAGTGTAATGGGTGTGTAGTGTAACAGGTGTGTAGTGTAACAGGCGTGTAGTGTAACAGTGTAACAGGCGTGTAGTGTAACAGGTGTGTAGTGTAACTGTGTAACAGGCGTGTAGCGTAACAGGCGTGTAGTGTAACAGGCGTGTAGTGTAACAGTGTAAGAGGTGTGTAGTGTAACAGTGTAATGGGTGCGTAGTGTAACAGTGTAATGGTGTGTAGTGTAACAGTGTAATGGGTGTGTAGTGTAACAGGTGTGTAGTGTAACAGTGTAACAGGTGTGTAGTGTAACAGTGTAACAGGCGTGTAGTGTAACAGGCGTGTAATGTAACAGTGTAACATGTGTGTAGTGTAACATGTGTGTAGTGTAACAGTGTAACAGGCGTGTAGTCTAACAGGTGTGTAATGTAACAGGTGTGTAATGTAACAGTGTAACAGGCGTGTAGTGTAACAGGCGTGTAATGTAACAGTGTAACATGTGTGTAGTGTAACATGTGTGTAGTGTAACAGTGTAACAGGCGTGTAGTCTAACAGGTGTGTAATGTAACAGTGTAACAGGTGTGTAATGTAACAGGTGTGTAATGTAACAGTGTAACAGGCGTGTAGTGTAACAGTGTAACATGTGTGTAGTGTAACAGTGTAACAGGTGTGTAGTGTAAAAGGTGTGTAGTGTAACAGTGTAATAGGTGTGTAGTGTAAAAGGTGTGTAGTGTAACAGTGTAATAGGTGTGTAGTGTAACAGTGTAACAGGCGTGTAGTGTAACAGTGTAACGGGTGTGCACAGAAACTGATCTGATCAAAGTGATCAATGACATAAGGTTGAACACTGATTCAGGAAAAGTATCTGTTCTCATTCTATTGGATCTAAGTCTACATTTGACACTGTAGATCATACAATTTTGTTACACAGATTGTAAACATGGGTTGGACTAAATGTTAAAGTAATGGTTTAAGTTCTACTTGGAGGATCAAAGTTATTTTGTAAACATTGTAAACTTTGAATCTGACAGATTACCAATGTCCTGTGGGGTTCCTCAGGGATCTGTTCTTGGACCTCTTCTGTTTAGCCTTTATATGCTTCCTTTAGGACACATTTTACAGAACTGTAAGGTTGATTATCAGAGCTACGCAGATGATACACAACTATATCTATCACTGAACCCAGATGACTATGGTCCCATTGAGGTGTTGTGTGACTGTTTAGAAAAAGTAAACTGATGGATGAGTGAAAACTTCCTTCAACTAAACCATGACAAGATGGAGGTGATTGTCTTTGGTAACAATGAAAAGAGGACTGCTGTCAGCAAGTATCTGAGTCTGGATCTTTAGAAGATAAAGACCAAGTCACAAACCTTGGTGTTCTGATTGACTCAGATCTGACATTCAGCATCAGATCAAATCTATCACAAAAACATCTTCTACCACCTAAAGAACATCTCCAGAGTGAAAGGTTTAATGACTCAGAAAGATCAGGAGAAACTGGTCCATGCTTTTATCTCCAGCAGACTGGACTATTGTAATGGTCTTCATCAAACATCTACAGCTGGTTCAGAACGCTGCAGCTCAGGTCTGAACCAGAACAAAGAGGTCAGAACACATTACACTGGCTCCCAGTCAGCCTCAGAGGAGACTGTAAAGTTCTGCTGCTGGTTATAAATGTGTGAATGGGTTTGGTCCAGAATACATCAGTGACATGTTAGTCAGGTATGAACCCAGCAGGTCTCTGAGATCTATGGACACAGGTCAGATAGTGGAGCCCAGAGCTCACAGTAACCATGGTGATGCTGTGTTTAGTTGTTATGCTGCAAAGAAGTGGAACAAACTGCAGCAGAGCTGAAGTCAGCATCACATGTGAACATTTTTAAATCAAAGTTAAAGGAACTTTTTTTCTCTACTGTATATGATTGAGAGAGATTTATGGTCATGATGATGATTTTACTGATGATTTTACTGATGATTTTGATTGATTTTATTGATGATTTTAATGTTTTTACTGATGATTTTAATGTTCTTGTAGATTTTAAACTGTTGAATGTTTTCTGTTGTACTTTTTGATCATGTAAAGCACATTGAGTTGACATGTGTATGAAATGCACTATACAAATACATTTGCCTTACCTAGTGTAACAGTATAACAGCTGTGTAGTGTAACAGGTGTGCTGTTACCTTGGTGACGGGGTCCAATGGGCAGCTCTGGGCGTGTCCATAACAGATGCACATCCCGCCCACTGAGATGTCTTTGATGGAATAATAATACTGAAACACACACACACCGTCAGACACACAAACAAACACACATGAATTGTGATTCTGTAGCAACAATGACAGTCATTCCTTTGAAATGAAGGTTTTTCATTAATGGAGAAAATCAATACATTATGTCTGTTAAACATTAAACAATGACTACGGACAGGAGTCTGTCTGTTTGTGTGTGTGTGTGTGTGTGTGTGTGTGTGTGTTTGATTTTCTCGGCTGTCTTGTGGATCTAGGAGACTCTCTCTGCATTCATCCAAAACCCGAAATTATGGAATTGGTCAGCTGGTCAATTAATGCTATTGATCACATTTTCTCAACGAGTAGACCAGGCCGAGGTGAGCCTGCGTGTCCGGATGGAACATTTGCAGCCAGATAGACGATGTATTTCTGGGGCCAGTGGAAGGTCGTGTACTTTGCTTTACTCTCTGTTGAGGACGTGGAGGATGTATACATGATTGGAATCATAATAGTAGGGATGCTGTTAGGGCTGGGCGGTTTGACTATAAATGTAACGTAAATCACAGTATTTTTTTTCATGCCTAATCAGGTGTTCACATAATTTTCTACTAGTTGAATTACTGCAGTAGATTAACTTAGGATGGTCTACTATACTGCCATAATCAGTGAATATTGTAGAATAATTCAACACTACCAGTAACACAAGTTTGCAACAGCAGCCCAATGGTTCTTTGCCACACTAGCTTAGCTTTAGCATTAGCCTGATTTCTAGCTTTAAATGCTGCATACTCAGTGGTGTGGTGATTTCTTTTTTTTTTTTTGAACAAAAGTTTTTATTCATATTTCATGCATTACAACTTATCGTCACTCATGTCATAACATTTATAAAGCTGTAGTGAAGTATCCTTTTAACAAACAAACAACACAAAACAACCTTATCGGCAGGTGGTCATTTAAGCAATGCAAAATATGTGGTAATACAAAAGATAACAATAATCATAGTTGCAGTGATGAAGTATGGTCAACGCACTTATACCAGAATCAAGCATTGGTACGATGGGTCAGAAACATTTATGTCAGTCCAAAACAGGTAATAGCCAGATTTCACCTTTTCTTGAATAAGTCCATAGTCAAATTGAGGCTTGCTGTTATTTTTCCATTGTTTACACTTTCATGAGTCTCAGTTTCCATTGATCCACTGTAGGGGGCAACGCTTTCAACCAAGACACTGTAATCATCTTCTTAGCCACCAACACCAGTATTTTAAATACTTGGTTTATTTACATAATCAGGGGGGAGCGCTCCAAAGACAAAAGCCAGCGGGTCACATTCAATGTAAATGTGTAAAAGATTTGAAATTTCATTCCTAATTTCATCACAGAATTTTTTTTAATTTAAGGGGCAATCCCAAAAAATGTGTGTGATCTCCAACCTGACCACAGAGTCTCCAGCATTGGTCTGTTGTTTTCTTATCAAACTTGGAAATTAAAAAAGGAGTTTTAAAATATCTAGTATTTACTTTCCAAGCAAATTCATTCTAAGTTGGACTGCTGGTCAATTTGTGCCCACTCTCACACACTTGTTCCCAAATTTGCTCTTCAATCACAATGTTCATCTCCAGTTCCCACCTTCCCTTCGTCTCCAGAGACCCCCCACTCGCCTGCAGACATTTATATAGGTTTGACACCACTCTTTCACATTTTTGTTTCTTGTGAAGATTAATTACAAATCCTTCTAGTTTAGAAGGCTGCATTTTGAGGGAAAACCACTTTATGTGTGACGTCAAGTAACTTCTCAGCTGCAGAAACCTATAAAAATCTGTTGAATTCAGCCCAAATTTTTCTTGAAACTGGTTAAAAGATAATAGAATTTCCCCCTCAAACAGATCATTTATCAATAAAAGCCCTTTATTTGTCCATTCTCTGAATCTAAAATCCAGTTGTGTGAATTTGATTTTGCAATCATTGAAATTATTTTTTGCAGTTTCTTAAAAATAGTTGCTGGGATCCAGATAGGAAGTGACAAAAACAAATCTAACAGCCTGGGGAGAATATTCACTCGTATAGTGTCAACCCTTCCAAAAAGAGAGAGTGGCAATATCTCCCATCTATCTATCTATCTATCTATCTAAATCCTGCTCCCTGCTCTCGAGCGGCTGATATGATATTAAGAGTGCGCCTAATGTTATTAATTCCAAGCCTTCCAGGTATAAATTGATTTAATGAGTTTATTGATTACTCCCTGGAGTTTTCCAGCTAGTAAAGCACTTTTAATTTTAACATCATTACATAGTAAACTAACTGGCCTGTATGAGGCGCACTGTGTGAGATCTTTCCCATCTTTATATATGACAGAAACTAATGCTTCCGCCCAAGTTTGTGTTGGGTCTTTTGAACTCAACGCGTAATTGAACTCTATGTAAAATGGAAGTGAGCTCGCTTTCACAGCACTTATAAAATTCACCTGGAAAACCGTCCGGTCGGGGCGACTTATTATTTTTTAGCTTTTTTATAATAAACTTTATTTCTTCTTTAGTTATATTCTCCACAAGTGACTAAGAATCAACTTCATCAAGTTTTGAGAGATTAATTTGTTGAAGAAACAGCTTAATTTGTTCTGATTTATCCAGAGGTTGTTGAACTATATAATTGAGCGTAGTACTTTGAGAATGCATTTGCTATGGCCTTGGGATGGGACACCATGTTTATGGAAGTGGGACATGTAACTTTTTGAACTATTCGATTGGCTTGGGATTTCTTTAGTTAATCACAGAATCGGCAAAGGTCTATATGCATGTCATGATATTCAGCCACATAAACTACTGTTATACTACTTGGTCTCATATCTCAGAGACTATCCTGTAGCCATTAAAGTCTCTCTTCAAGAGAACGCTAAAAGTTCTGGACAAAAAACCTTTACAGTATCATTATTGTAACATCTTAAGAATGTACAACATTTTGGATTTTGACAGTTATCAGGTATTCATGGATGCTTGTAAACGTAAACGTAAAGCGCCTTCTGCTTTATATGTTAGTATTTAATTTAGTTTCTGTTTATATTTGTTAAGTTCTGTTAGTGTGGTGTCATTATTTGTTCCTTTGCTCTCTTTTTTGTGTATTACTGCCGACATGCTAAGCTAACCATGTTTCCATGTCCGTGAGTGTTGTTCTCCTGTAGCAGAGGCATGTGCACGCAGACACATGCACACATGCAGCTTCAGAGCTTTCAATTGTGTTTTTCTGATCCATTTACACGTATAATTTACACCGTAACTTACACCAGAGTACTACTGTTTACCTTCCTATTTAGAAGTGCAACGTTGAAAATAGTCCGATCTGAAACGTGGCACAGCGTAGCGTTCTGAAAGTTGTGTAATGAAATACACCGGTACGGCGGTATATTATAAATTCACATCATAACAAAAATATATACCAGTATTCGGTATGAACCGGTATACCACCCAGCCCTAGATGCTGTTGATTGGAGCTGGCAGCTATCTATCGTTGAACTCTCAGAATATCATGATGACTCAACTAAAAAGTAAGCAGGAGCTACTTTGGAGCGTTTGAATCGATCTTGGAGAGGATGGAGACGATGTCTTGGCCAATTGCTGTTTGATGACTTGATGAGACTAGACACTCAAGACTACTGAAAGAGTGCTAACCTGAAACTAAAACAAATTGTTATCACCCTTTGGCCCCCCCCCACGCCCAGATCTGATGATTCCCCATTACCATCTGGACTCTTGTCTTCTGAACCAGGACTATCAAGGCCACATAACAACTGACTGTTTCAAAGAGGAAAGCAAAGGTTTTATTTTGTCTACGCCTTCGCTGCACTCTACCTGCCCCCCTCCCCTCCAGCTCAGGGAAGGTGTCTGTGGAGGAGCGCCTAATGGCTGCACGCCTGCATCCCCCCAGCGACTAGATATCATCTCCCCCTCTTTGCCCAGCCCTCGTCCCATGCACCCCACCCCTGGACCCACCACCCACCCAAACATGCCCATATGCTATATGGTAATCATGACTGTGTTTTCTTTGTTTTACTTAATGCATGTATACTGAGTTTTTTTTCCGAGGTTTTCAACTTTACTCTCAAATACAAAATTCAGTACAAAACCTGCCTTTTCCCCTTCACCTCTCCTTGTGTTGTGATCACATTATCTCGTTGCTCTGTAACATGTGCAATGACAAATAAAGCTATCCATTCATTCATCATTCTTCATCTGTGTGTATTTTAATTTGTATCTGTGTGTGTGTGTGTGTATTGTTTGAGTCAGTATATCTGTGTGTGTGTGTATGTCTTACTCTGCGGGTGACGATGGGGTCGTCAGCGCTCAGCGTCATCAGATCAGCGTTGAGCGTTCTGATTCGCTGGAGCCTCAGTCTGATGTAACGAGCTGATGTGAAGGTCAGGAGGTCAGAGGTCAAATCATCAGCACCAGGACGACCATTGATCAGGGAGGTGTGAATCTGAACCATAGACACAGATAGTTACAGACAGGTTACAGACAGATTACAGACACGTATACAGACCTCTCCATGCTCCAGGGGGTTGAGTCTAGAGTAGTATGAGGTACAGATGACCTCAGTGTCTGTCCTGTAGGTGGGGGGGCCCAGTCGAGGGGGGATGTTATAGCGACTCAGACACTCAGAGTCACTGATCGCATAAAATTGCCAGGGGTCAAAGGTCACACCGTCCAGAGAACGCTCTAGGATCCAGTTACCTGAGGGACAGATGAGATCATTAATCAACTACTAACAATGAGTACACACTAACCAATCACTAACTACTCACTAATTACACACTAACTAATCACACACTATTTACTCACTAACCAATCACTAACGAATCACTAACTACTCACTAATTACACACTAACTAATCACACACTATTTACTCACTAACTAATCACCAATTACTCACTAACTAATCAATAATTACTCACTAACTAATCACTAATTACTCACGAACTAATCACACACTAACTAATCACACACAAATTACTCACTAACTTATCACTAATTACTAACTAATCACTAATTATTCAGAAATTACTCACTAACTAATCAGTAATTACTCACTAACTAATAACACACTAATCACACATGAATTACTCTAACTAATTACACACTAACTAATCACACACTATTTACTCACTAACTAATCAATAATTACTCACTAACTAATCAATAATTACTCACTAACTAATCACTAATTACAGATTAACTAATCACACACTATTTACTCACTAACTAATCACTAATTACTCACTAACTAATCACTAACTAATCACTAACTACTCACTAACGAATCACTAATTACTCATTAACTAATCACTAACTAATAGGGATGTAACGATTCACTCAACTCCCGATACGATTTGATTCACGATACTGGGTTTGCGATACGATTCTCTCACGATTTATTTTACAAAATGGGACTGTAGACAAATTTTTTTTTGGGAAAAAAACTAGAAAATACTGTATTATTTTCCTTTTATTTTTCATTGTCAAAAGAATCCATTGATAAACTATTCAAAACAATGCAATTTAACTAAAAATAAATCTTGAATGAAATAAATAAAGGAATAATACAAATGAAGAAGAAGCCTATTAATTTAAATACTGGTTCTATAGTAAACAATGCAAAACTGCATAATAGTTCTTTTTCTTTTTAAAAGTGCAACTGAAAATGTATTTTGTGCCTTAACATTTGGACTTTAAAAAAAAAAAAAAAAACGTGATTGCAATGATTTACGTCATATTTGTTTGGACCAGCAGAGGGCGCTGGAAACACAGTGGTCGGTTGGCATGCAGATATTTTGCAGTGAAGAAGAGAAGCTATGCTAGCAGACAGAGCTAATAGAAAAACGTGACTTTTACAGATATTCAAGTAATATTACAGATATTCTTTCGGTGCTAAAGGGGTAATGAATCATTTATTAACATATTTAAGAGTAGAAGGCAGCCAGAAAAAAAGTATTAGCAGATTTTTAACTGCCTTACGATTAATCATTACATCCCTACTAACTAATCACTAATTACTCACTAACTAATCACACACTATTTACTCACTATCTAATCACTAATTACTCACTAACTAATCACTAATTACACATTAACTAATCACACACTATTTACTCACTAACTAATCACTAATTACTCACTAACTAATCACTAATTACACATTAACTAATCACACACTATTTACTCACTAACTAATCACTAATTACACATTAACTAATCACACACTACTTACTCACTAACTAATCACTAACTAATCACACACAGATTACTCACTAACTAATCACTAATTACACATTAACTAATCACACACTATTTACTCACTAACTAATCACTAACTAATCACACACAGATTACTCACTAACTAATCACTAATTACTCACTAACTAATCACTAATTACACATTAACTAATCACACACTATTTACTCACTAACTAATCACACACAGATTACTCACTAACTAATCACACGAATTACTCACAAACTAATCACTAACTAATCACTAATTACACAAACTAATCACAAACTACTCACTAACTACTCACACATGAATTACTCACTAACTAATCAATAATTACTCACTAACTAATCACTAATTACTCACTAACTAATCACTAATTACTCACTAACTAATCACACACTATTTACTCACCAACTAATCACTAACTACTCACAAACTAATCACTCATGACTCATTAACTACTCACACACGAATTACTCACTAACTAATCAATAATTACTCACTAACTAATCACACACGAATTACTCACTAACTAATCAATAATTACTCACTAACTAATCACTAATTACACACTAACTAATCACACACGAATTACTCACTAACTAATCAATAATTACTCACTAACTAATCACACACAAATTACTCACTAACTAATCACTAATTACACACAATTTACTCACTAACTAATCAATAATTACTCACTATTTACACACTAACTAATCAATAATTACTCACTATTTACACACTAACTAATCAATAATTACTCACTAACTAATCAATAATTACACACTATTTACTCACTAACTAATCAATAATTACTCACTATTTACACACTAACTAATCAATAATTACTCACTATTTACACACTAACTAATCAATAATTACTCACTAACTAATCAATAATTACACACTATTTACTCACTAACTAATCAATAATTACTCACTATTTACACACTAACTAATCAATAATTACTAACTAATCAATAATTACACACTATTTACTCACTAACCAATCACTAATTACACACTAACTAATCACACACAATTTACTCACTAACTAATCAATAATTACACACTATTTACTCACTAACTAATCAATAATTACTCACTATTTACTCACTAACTAATCAATAATTACACACTAACTAATCACACACGAATTACTAACTAATCAATAATTACACACAATTTACTCACTAACTAATCAATAATTACTCACTAACTAATCACACACGAATTACTCACTAACTAATCAATAATTACTCACTAACTAATCACTAATTACTCACTAACTAATCACACACGAATTACTAACTAATCAATAATTACACACTAACTACACACTAACTAATCACACACGAATTACTCACTAACTAATCAATAATTACTCACTAACTAATCACACACGAATTACTCACTAACTAATCAATAATTACTCACTAACTAATCACACACAAATTAGTCACTAACTAATCAATAATTACTCACTAACTAATCAATAATTACTCACTAACTAATCAATAATTACTCACTAACTAATCAATAATTACTCACTAACTAATCACACACGAATTACTCACTAACTAATCAATAATTACTAACTAATCAATAATTACACACTATTTACTCACTAACCAATCACTAATTACACACTAACTAATCACACACAATTTACTCACTAACTAATCAATAATTACACACTATTTACTCACTAACTAATCAATAATTACTCACTATTTACACACTAACTAATCAATAATTACTAACTAATCAATAATTACACACTATTTACTCACTAACCAATCACTAATTACACACTAACTAATCACACACAATTTACTCACTAACTAATCAATAATTACACACTATTTACTCACTAACTAATCAATAATTACTCACTATTTACTCACTAACTAATCAATAATTACACACTAACTAATCACACACGAATTACTAACTAATCAATAATTACACACAATTTACTCACTAACTAATCAATAATTACTCACTAACTAATCACACACGAATTACTCACTAACTAATCAATATTACTCACTAACTAATCACTAATTACTCACTAACTAATCACACAACGATTACTAACTAATCATAATTACACACTAACTACACACTAACTAATCACCAACGAATTACTCACTAACTAATCAATAATTACTCACTAACTAATCACACACGAATTACTCACTAACTATACTAATTCACTAATTACTCACTAAACTAATCACACACAAATTAGTCACTAACTAATCAATAATTACTCACTAACTATAATTACTCCAATATATTACTCACTAACTAATCATAATTTACGTCACTACTAAGCACACACAATTAGTCACTAACGAATCAATAATTTACTCACTAACTAATCATAATTTACTCACTAACTAAGCACACACAATGAGTCACTAACTAATCAATAATTACTCACTAACTAATCACACACAAAGTAGTCACTAACGATCATAATTACTCACTAACTAATCATATAATTACTCCTAACTATCATATTACTCCTAACTAATCAGTAATTTGTCACTAACTAATCAATAATGTACTCAAACTAATCAATAATTACTCACTAACTAATCAGTAATTAGTCACTAACTAATCAATAATTACTCACTAACTAATCAATAATTACTCACTAACTAATCAATAATTACTCACTAATTACTCACTAACTAATCACACACAAATTAGTCACTAACTAATCAATAATTACTCACTAACTAATCAATAATTACTCACTAACTAATCAATAATTACTCACTAACTAATCAATAATTACTCACTAACTAATCAATAATTACTCACTAACTAATCACACACAAATTAGTCACTAACTAATCAATAATTACTCACTAACTAATCAATAATTACTCACTAACTAATCAGTAATTAGTCACTAACTAATCAATAATTACTCACTAACTAATCAATAATTACTCACTAACTAATCAATAATTACTCACTAACTAATCACACACGAATTACTCACTAACTAATCAATAATTACTAACTAATCAATAATTACACACTATTTACTCACTAACCAATCACTAATTACACACTAACTAATCACACACAATTTACTCACTACTAATCAATAATTACACACTATTTTACTACTCACTAACTAATCAATAATTACCACTATGTTACACACTAACTAATCAATAATTACTAACTAATCAATAATTACACACTATTTACTCACTAACCAATCACTAATTACACACTAACTAATCACACACAATTTACTCACTAACTAATCAATAATTACACACTATTTACTCACTAACTAATCAATAATTACTCACTATTTACTCACTAACTAATCAATAATTACACACTAACTAATCACACACGAATTACTAACTAATCAATAATTACACACAATTTACTCACTAACTAATCAATAATTACTCACTAACTAATCACACAACGAATTAGTCACTAACTAATCAATAATTACTCACTAACTAATCACTAATTACTCACTAACTAATCACACACACAAGTTACTAACTAATCAATAATTACACACTAACTACACACTAACTAATCACACACACAGATTACTCACTAACTAATCAATAATTACTCACTAACTAATCACACACGAATTACTCACTAACTAATCACTAATTACTCACTAACTAATCACACACAAATTAGTCACTAACTAATCAATAATTACTCACTAACTAATCAATAATTACTCACTAACTAATCAATAATTACTCACTAACTAATCAATAATTACTCACTAACTAATCACACACAAATTAGTCACTAACTAATCAATAATTACTCACTAACTAATCAATAATTACTCACTAACTAATCACACACAAATTAGTCACTAACTAATCAATAATTACTCACTAACTAATCAATAATTACTCACTAACTAATCAATAATTACTCACTAACTAATCAGTAATTAGTCACTAACTAATCAATAATTACTCACTAACTAATCAATAATTACTCACTAACTAATCAGTAATTAGTCACTAACTAATCAATAATTACTCACTAACTAATCAATAATTACTCACTAACTAATCAATAATTACTCACTAATTACTCACTAACTAATCACAAACAAATTAGTCACTAACTAATCAATAATTACTCACTAACTAATCAATAATTACTCACTAACTAATCAATAATTACTCACTAACTAATCAATAATTACTCACTAACTAATCAAATAATTACTCACTAACCAATCAATAATTACTCCTAACTACACACGAATAACTCACTAACTAATCAATAATTACTCACAACTAATCACACACAAATTAGTCACTAACTAATCAATATTACTCACTAACTAATCAATAATTAAACTCCCGAACTAATCAGTAATTAGTCACTAACTAATCAATAAGACTCATAACGAATCAATAATTACTCACTAACTAATCAGTAATTAGTCACTAACTAATCAATAATTACTCACTAACTAATCAATAATTACTCACTAACTAATCAATAATTACTCACTAACTAATCAATAATTACTCACTAACTAATCACACACGAATTACTCACTAACTAATCAATAATTACTCACTAACTAATCACTAATTACTCACTAACTAATCACACACAAATTAGTCACTAACTAATCAATAATTACTCACTAACTAATCAATAATTACTCACTAACTAATCAATAATTACTCACTAACTATCAATAATTACGCACTAACTAATCAACACACACGAATTACTCACTAACTAATCAATAATTACTCACTAACTAATCACACACAAATTAGTCCCTAACTAATCAATAATTACTCACTAACTAATCAATAATTACTCACTAACTAATCAATAATTACTCACTAACTAATCAGTAATTAGTCACTAACTAATCAATAATTACTCACTAACTAATCAATAATTACTCACTAACTAATCACACACAAATTAGTCACTAACTAATCAATAATTACTCACTAACTAATCAATAATTACTCACTAACTAATCAATAATTACTCACTAACTAATCAGTAATTAGTCACTAACTAATCAATAATTACTCACTAACTAATCAGTAATTAGTCACTAACTAATCAATAATTACTCACTAACTAATCAATAATTACTCACTAACTAATCAATAATTACTCACTAACTAATCAG